>NC_028458.1:46803056-46827952 GCF_000263155.2 Setaria italica
TCCGGGGCCGGATCCGGCGGCCGCCCCCTCCCCGCGCCCCTCCTCGGCGAGATCCGGGCGGCGGCCTCCTCATTCTCCCTCTCCCCGGCGAGATCCGGGCGCCGACCCCCTCCCTCTCCGGCCGCCTCCTCCCCACCGGCGACATCCGGCGGCCGGGGCCGCCCCTCCCTCCCTCCCTCCCTCCCCCAACGGCGAGATCCAGGGAGGGGGAGGGAGACGGCGGCACGCGTGGGCAGGGGCGGAGGGGGGGGGCGGCGCGGGCCGGGGGAGGGAGACGGCGACGCGCGGGGGTAGGGGCGGAGGGGACAACGGCGACGCGAGCCGGGGGAGGGAGACGACGGTGGCGCGGCGAGATCCATGGAGGGGGAGGGAGATGGCGGCGTGGGCCAGGTGGAGGGAGATGGCGGCGAGATCCAGGGAGGGCTTGGGCCAGTGACGGTGGCGGCGTGTGGCCGGCAGTGGCGACGGCGGTGGTGGTGGTGGCCGGCAGTGGCGACGGCGGCGGTGGTGGTGGCCGGCAATGGCGGCGGCGGCCAGCGACTGTTTTTTTTTATTTTTTTCTGAAATTGTTGCCGAGTGTTTTTTGGCACTCGGCAAAAGCTTTGCCGGGTGCCCGGCAAAAAACACTCGGCAAAGTTTGTTTGCCGGCAGGATTTTTGCCGTGTGCCCACTGCCGAGTGTTACACTCGGCAAAGGGTTCGCCGAGTATTTTGGGGCTTTGCCGAGTGCCCCATGCTCCTCTCTCCCGTAGTGATAGCGGCTGCCGTGCCCGCCGATAACCATTAGACGCTAATTAATTAGCGGCCATGTGTTTGTTAAGCACATACACAAATTAACTTGCATGTACTGATGTACGTAGTCTAATAATTTTCTCTATTCTTGATTTTCAGTAATTCAATAGACTTTAATCCGTCACGTTTGAATATTGTGACAAAATAACGTCAAACATCATGTTTTCTGAATTCTTGGAGAAGATTATCATGGAGCCACTGGTGATGACAGGGTGGTAATGCTGTTCTGAAGCTTAATCTGAAACGTTGCACAAGTGAAGCAGATATGTGAGCTGGTGGAAGTCTGAAGGTTCTCAGTGAAACAAACTAGATATGTTTTGACTTGTAGGCTGGTGAGCGATTGCTTAACTTCTTGGTATCATGGCGCTGAACAGTTTGAACCCAGTTTCACATATCCGTGGTCGCTGAATATCGCCGCAGCATTGTTACATTTGGGGTAGTGTCCCTCTGCCGTCAGGTTTGGAGCATCTGGCTGTGTAGCTAGCCAGGAGAAGAAAAATGAGAGAACGGAGGAGTGGGTGAGGATAAAGTTGAAGAGGTTCTGGTGATTAGATTGAGACCCAATGGTTGGGAAAAATAGATGTATGCTAAGCGAAACCTAAGTTACCTTTATGCGATGAGGTAGCAAATTAAGGTGAAAAAGTAGAGGTAGCGGATGCTGTTTATTACCTCTGATCTTTTTTACGTATCACATTAAGTTTATCCTAAGTCAAATTTATACCAAATTAACTGAAAAAGTAGAGGTAGCAGATGTTGTTTATTACCTCTGGTCTTTTATACGTATCACATTAAGTTTGTCCTAAGTCAAATTTGTACCACTTTGACCAAGTTTATATTTTTAAAATCCAACAACATCTACGATGCCAAAATTATTTCATTGAATCTACAATGGAATATATTTTGATAGTGCATATGTTTGGTAGTATAGTTGTTGTATTTTTCTATAAACTTGATGAAAGTTGGACATGTTTGACTTAGGACAAAACTAACGTGACACGTAAAAACCCGGAGGGAGTAGTAGAAAATTCGGAAAATACATGGATGCCAAATAAGCGTCTCTCACTTCCCAAGCTGCTTATCAAGATTCTCCACATCAAACAGGAACCTAGCAAACGAGGCCCGCGACGAACCGCCGTCCTCCAGCGCCGCTACTGCTTCTTTCTTGCGCGCCACCGCCCGAGCCCTGATCACCCTGCCCTCGTCGGACTCCATCACCAGCCCCACCTTCGTCTCCACCTCTTCGGTCCTGACGAAGCCCACCCTGTACCCCTCCATCTCCACCCCGACGCCCATGTCCTCGGTTATGAACACCTTGTTCATCAGCTGCTCTGCGTAGAGCGGCCAGCACAGCATTGGCACCCCTTCTTTAATGGCCTCCAGCGTCGAGTTCCACCCGCAGTGCGTCACGAAAGCTCCCGTTGCCGGGTGCCGGAGCACCTCCACCTGCGGCGCCCAAGACCTGAAGATGAGGCCCCGGCCCTTGGTCCGCTCCAAGAACCCCTCCGGAAGGAACGCGTCAAGACTCTCCGGGTCGCCGGCGCCGGCCGGCGTCCGCACAGACCACAAGAACCGGTGCCCAGATCTGTCCAAGCCGCCGGCGATCTCCCGTAGCTGTTCCGGTGGGTGCGTGCCTCTGCTGCCGAAGCAGAGGAACACGACGCTGCCCTCCGGCTGCGCGTCGAGCCACGCGAGGCACTCGTGCCTCTCGGCCCCGGCTCTGCCTTGATCCGCTGAGCCGGTGCCGTCGCCGCCGACCAGCGGGCCGACGCAGTAGATCGGTGGCAGCGCCCGGCCGGGGACGCACCGGGGATCCCTCAGCGCCCGCACGGCCGCGCTCTCCAGCGACTCGAACGTGTTGACAAGGACGCCGGCGGCGTCCGTGTTGCGCGTCCAGACGTCCACCATGGTTTTGCAGAGCTCGTCCTCCGGGTGCTCGAGCAGCTCCCTGACGAGATGCGACGCCGGGAACGGCGGGACGCCGAGGAACTCGAGGGGCGCGTCGCCGAGCTCCTTCAGCCCCGCCGGCCTACCGGCAAGCAGCGCCGGCATCTGGGCCACGACGGCCAGGGTGGCGGCGGCCGAGGCGAAGAACGCGTAGACGGGGACGCCGATTCTCGCACCGACGTCGACCGCGCTGGTGGAGAACATGCCGGTGACCAGGGAGTGCAGGCGGCGGCGCGGGATGGAGCGGAGGAAGCGCTCGAGCTCGCCGTCGTAGCGGCGGAGCACCTGGAGCGTGAGGAGGAACGGGGGCTTGCCGGGGACGGCGAGGTCGGCGTCGGGGACCGGAGGGAGGACGTGGAAGGTGATGGCCGGGTTGGAGGCGGCGAGGTCGCCGACGTCGACGATGCGGAAGTCGGGCGAGCCGGCGGGCGGCTTGGCGATGACCATGGCGACGTCGAAGCCGTGAGCGAGGAAGACCTTGGCGAGATGCACCATGGGGACGATGTGGCCGACGCCGGGGCTGGGGTACAGGACGACGGTCTGCTGCTTCATGGGCATGGCGGCTTTCTTGTCCATGGAGGTCGGCGGCGGGGGAGGAGAGCCGGGGAGATAGCCAGATAGAGACCGCGGACGGCGGTGCCGTGGAGTGCGATCCTTTATTACTAGCAATTTGGGTCGGCTCTGAGAAGCAGACAGATCTCGGACTCGTGGTTGCTGCACCGGAGAAGAAGAAGCTCATCGACTTTGTTTGATTTATCAAATCATTGCCATAGTGACAAGAAACAAAGGGATTAGTTAGCTTTGTAACGGAAAGGGCATTTGATAGCAACTGAGCTAAGGAGCGAGAGACAAGCAGTTAATTGGAACTTGGAAGTTTGCGGCTGGCACCTTAGCGATGGGAGGATGATGCTTCTTGCTCCGAAGTGCCGAGAGAGCTTGTTGCGTTTGCCACGGTTCCTAGACAGTGCCCAAATTTTGCCGCCAGTGACCTGAGTTAGAGGAAGAGGGATTGCCGAGAACCTTCTACGAGCTCCAGGCTTAGAGGGGAAGGGTCTCCTTCTACTGTGATGTTCTTCTTTCATTGAAATTTCAATGAGACCTTGCTACATTGCTCAAACATCATTTCTTATTTTTCTTCCTCTTAATAGCACTGATGTGTTGTATGCTTCACCAATGACTTCCAAAGCGTGAGTGATCGTTACAGTATACCATCGGAATGAGAACTAGAAAAGACAAATTGGCATATTAATATGCACATAATTTTGTTCTACTCAAAAATTTGCATGAACATACATCCTTGCATCCTCTATCCATCTATACTTTTGGATGAATTATTGATGCACTTTGGTGTTTTTGTAGGGATGGAAGGGAGTGGAGCATCCTGGGGGGATTATAGAAAAGACGTGGAGCATCAGATTATATTCATGATTTTCCTCACCATTAAGAAGCTGGTTTGTCCCCAGTTTTATAGGAAGCTTCACGGTCACGGCCCAGATAAATAGGACCCACCAGGTAGCAAAAAAAATTTAACACGCAAGACTCTTTAAAGTCTAAAGCAAAAAATCTTTAACACGCAAGACTCTTTAAAGTCTAAGTGCAGGTGGCTTTGCAGTAAACAGGCACTAAATTCAAACCTCAAAAGTGGAACGCATCTCTGGCGTGGTAGAAAGGCACCTATACTCCATTGCAACTCGTATATTCCACTGCTCAACGGATCTACCTTCCTATTGACCAAAAGTGGGACGGATAATTTGGAGGGGGGAAAGTTGAGGCAATAAGAAGGCCACTGAAACGACGCCCAAGTCCTGAGTAAAAGGGGGCATGCATCTTGGTGCAAACGAATTTACAAAGCTAAAATGAATGTAGGAGGAATGCTGCCGGCAGTTGGGAGAGTGATTAGTGATTAAATTAAGCTCCTAAGACGACCCTGACCATCACTATCGTTGACGTTGACGAGGAGTGCCTAATTAGCTAATTAATGTACGTTCTTGATTCTCTCGCTGCGTGATGAAGCGTGAACTCTGGCCCTCGCCACATGCACGCAATGGCGCTGGTGCAATGCAACAACCCCCATCCGTGCATACGCCTCCTCCTCCCACTCCTCGCCGCGACGGCCGTCGCCGCGGGAGCCTCGCCGGAGATCGACGACTTGTACGCGCTCTCCAAGCTCAAGTCATCCCTACTTACCGGCAGCGCTGGCAATAGCACCTCGCTCGCCGACTGGGACATCACGTCCTCGTCTACTGCAACATCACCTCCGTGGCAGCACTGCAACTTCTCCGGGGTCACATGCGACGCCTCCAGCCGCGTCGTCGCCATCAACCTCACCGGCGTCCCTCTATACGGCGGCGTGCTTCCAAGCGCGGTCTCGCTGCTCGACGCTCTCTCAAGCCTCACCGTCGCCTCCTGCTTCCTGTTGGGCCCTATACCAGCATCGCTTGCCTCGATGCCTCTCCTCCGCCACCTCAACCTCTCCCACAACAACATCTCCGGCTTCTTCCCGTACGGACCACCGGCACCCTACTTCCCCTCCGCCGAGGTGATCGATGTCTACTGTAACAACCTCACCGGTCCCCTCCCGCCGTTCGGCAGGTCGCTGACAAGGTTGCGACACCTGAACCTTGGCGGTAACTACTTCTCGGGCAGCATACCCGAGGAGTACGGCGACATCAAGCGGCTCGAGTTCCTTTGGCTCTGCGGCAACTGGCTATCCGGCCGTGTGCCACCGTCACTGTCGAGGCTCAAGAGACTAAAGGTGATGAATTTAGGGTACGGCAACTCATTCGACGGCGGCATCCCGTCGGAGTTCGGCGAGCTTGAGGCCCTTGTCGACCTTGAGATGGCCCTCTGCCATCTCACAGGACCTATCCCTCCGGAGCTCGGCCACCTCACTCGGCTTGAAATACTCTACCTCTATTCGAACAATTTGGGCGGGGAAATCCCTGCCGAGCTCGGCAGCCTCAAGAACCTCACGTACCTGGATCTCTCCTTCAACGAGCTTACCGGCAAGATACCGGCAAGCTTCGCCGGTCTATCCCGACTGCGACTACTCCAGCTATTTGCCAACGAACTCCAAGGTGTGATTCCAAAGTTTGTTGGGGAATTGCCTCAGCTGGAAATCCTCCAAGCATGGCAAAACAACCTTACTGGGGAACTCCCGGCCAACCTTGGCAAGAACGGCAGGTTGTTGACGCTGGATGTCACGGATAACCACCTCACCGGCGCCATACCGCCCCATCTCTGTTCCGGCAGGCGGCTTCAGTCTCTCATTCTGATGTGGAACAAGCTCTCTGGACCAATACCCGAAGACCTCGGCAACTGCAAGACGCTTACCAGAGTTCGCCTGAACAACAACTTCCTCAGCCGCTCCATTCCGGCCGGCTTTCTTGATCTCCCTAAGAATACCATGTTGGACTTGAGCCATAACTTGCTCTCAGGCGAGCTCCCGGATGTGACTCCCAGTGCCGGGCTGAGCTTCTTGTCAGTAGCGTCCAACAGTTTATCCGGTGCTGTGCCGCCGGAGATTGGGCATCTCAAGAAGCTGTCCACGCTCAACTTCAGCGCCAACGAGCTCACCGCCAGCGTTCCGCGAGAGCTCAGCCACTGTGAGTCGCTGACCGTTCTAGACCTCAGCCGCAACCAGCTCACCGGAGAGATACCGAAAGAGATCACAAATCTGAAGGTTCTAACAACGTTGAACCTGTCGAGGAACAGAATCTCCGGTGAGCTTCCGCTAGAGATCCGTGAGATGATCAGCCTCGGCGTCCTCGATGTTTCCTACAACAACCTCAGCGGCCGTGTGTCAGTGTCACAACTTCAGGGGGTGTTCGTCCTCTCAGACGCGTCAGATTTCGAAGGCAACCCTGGCCTCTGTGTGGAGCACGTCACCGCCGCTTCGTGCTACCGTCTGCAGCGTTCGCTGGCGCGATGCGACAAGCCGAGGATGCTGCTGTGGCTTGTGCCGTCCGTCAGCACCGTGGCGGTGGCCATGGCCGTGTTCCTTGGGGTAAGGTGGCGTGAGGCGGCGAAGCGGCGGCCTGCGTCTTGGAAGATGACGCGGTTCCACAACCTGGACCTGGAAATGGACGACGTGCTCGGATCCCTCAGGGAGGAGAACGTCGTCGGCAGGGGCGGCGCTGGCACCGTCTACCGCTGCGCGACACGGGGCGGCTCGGAGGTCGCCGTCAAGCGCCTCCCGGGGCCCGGCCGCCGCCGCGACCACGGCTTCCGGGCCGAGGTGGCCACGCTCGGCGGCGTCCGGCACCGCAACATCGTGCGGCTGCTGGGCTTCGCGTCGGGCGCGGAGGGGAACCTGCTGCTGTACGAGTTCATGCCGGCGGGGTCGCTGGGAGGGGTCCTGCACGGCGACAACGGCGCGCTCCTGGGCTGGCACACGAGGCACCGCGTCGCCACCGAGGCGGCGCGCGCGCTGTGTTACCTGCACCACGAGTGCTTGCCGAGGATCCTGCACCGCGACGTCAAGTCGAGCAACATCCTGCTGGACGCGGCCATGGAGGCGCACGTCGCCGACTTCGGCCTCGCCAAGTTCCTCAGCCGCGGAGCGTCCGGCTCCGGCACCGGAGCAGTGGCGGCTGAGGAGTGCGTGTCCGCCATCGCCGGCACGTACGGGTACATCGCCCCAGGTAAGAACGAGCACTCGACCATATCGTGTTGCATTGCTAGCAGGCAGCCACGGACACATCACAAAGATGTCAGGCGTGTGGTAAGCAGAGTACGCGTACACGTTGCGGGTGGATGAGAAGACGGACGTGTACAGCTTCGGCGTGGTGCTGCTGGAGCTCGTCACGGGGCGCCGCCCGCTCGGTGACTTCGGCGACGAGATCGACCTCGTCCACTGGGCCCGAAGCGCCGTGCCGACGCCGTCGGACACCACGGCAGTCCTGGCCGTGGCAGACCCGCGGCTGCCGCGGGAGCCTGCCGACCTGATCGCCCGCCTCTTCAGGGTGGGCACATCGTGTGTCCGCGAGGACAGCCAGGCGCGCCCCACCATGCGTGAGGTCGTGCACGTCCTCTCCAGCTTCGTACCAGTTGCTGAACCAGCCAGCTCAACCTCTGCTCCTCCTCTGTAACCACAGGTAGATAAGACCCATCGTGGTGGTGTTGATGTTGTAAAAGTCGTTTGTGGCGTCGAAATATTAGACTATACAAGCCAATTCGCTGGTGCTCCGTCCATGGATGCGACTAGCGTTTGCCGATTCGTCGGTGTTGTTCTACAAGCTGATCCTCGAGCTGGATGGGATTTTGCGGCATGCCTGGAGCATGGACACGGCGCGGAGTCGACACTGGACAGGGGCGTCTCTCGGTGGCGACAGCCACCAAAAGGGCCGGCCCGGGTGATGCCGCCGCCGCGTTGCTGATCATGATCGGTAAAGGTTTCTATAAAAGTACGTACGCAGGCGCTTACACATGCATGTACATTCATCTTTATAAATACTTGTCTGCAATCCTACCCTTATGAGTATCCTTGAGAGACTGAGCTGGTACATCTTGAGATTGATGAATTTTTCAGAAATACCTACACATTGCCTATTAGTGAAAAATAGCGCCGGTTAAATTCTAAAAAAATATGAGCACTCATACCGAGTTATGCCGACTCTAACAACCAGTGGCGTAGCTAGGATGTCAGGATAGGGTGATCCAACTTAACAAAAATGAGACGCCGTCTGTTCTCTAGGGGATGCGAAGGCGCGAGCCAATGGAGGAAGCACTGGTTTCCTCGTACGAGAGTCGAGCAAAGCAATCATCGTCGGAAAAACGAAGGCGCATGGAACAGATGCTGGCCAAATTCCTAAGAGGTAATGGGCTTTGGGCCAAAATTCCAGGGGTGGTCCTTGGCCCACACGGATCACCCTGCTCACAACCACGTATAGCCATTGCGCATTGACTAGCACATGGGAAATAAAAATAGCGTAATGTAATTAAGTGGGGATACGATGAAAAATCTCTCAAACACATAGCTTATTACTAAAATATAAGCAAAGATACCCACCATTGTACCCCAAAAACATTGATATGCCGTTTTGATGTGCGGGTGACCCTCCTCCTTTCTGCAGCAATATGGCTAAAAGTGGATTCAATGAATACCCCTGATGAGATTGCATGCATGGAAGAATTAACTAGCGAATTAACTAGCGCAAACAATACAGTACTCCCTTTGTTCCAAATTGTAGTCGTTTTGACATTTTTAGATTTATATATTTTGTTATGTTCCTAAATATATATTTATGTCTAGATACGTAATAAAAGTTATGAATCCAGAGATGTCAAAATGACTTACAATTTGAGATGGACGGAGGGAGTAGTTGACTAGTTGTTACAACGAGCATGCGCGGCGCCCGCAAGTGAGCAAGGAGGGAGGGAATCTTCTACCTCTAATCTACATTCGGAGCACGAGCGAATCGACGTCCTCCAGTAGTTTCCTATAATCTACTCGTTTCTTACTTGTGAAAATGGTAGTTTTGTTTATTGATGAACTTTTATATGTGGAGGCTACATCCCCATCACACTTAACATACGAAAGCTCAGCTCACTGGTGGAAGTGGTCACTATCCACATTAGATGTTTGTCTAGATAAGGAAACGCAACATGCAGAGAGATAGCCAAACTGTCAAAGGCACCCTTTTCATGCATTCCACCACGCAGGTTACAATTGATGCGAATCTTTTTTTTTTACCTCTTGAAGGACCGCAAATAGACTTCTGTAATTTTATCAAGCTATGTAAATACGTAAATTACAGTAGAAATTAAAGGAGCGCTAGAGATAAGTTGGAGACCAAAAATATCCTTTATCTGTGACTTATGGAAGTAATAGTAAATTTTATAATAATGCTAGCAACTGGCACTCTATAGCAAGGATCTTGATTTTTTTTATTATAGGAACGAGAAATTTTTTTGTGCCTCCAAACAGTGGACCCAATGGATACTCCTCAAGATTGCATGCATGAAGAATTAATTGACTAGCGGCTTGTCTAAAACACTATCATTGCGGCTTGTCGATTGCTTTTGATGAACATTAGCAGAGGTGTCGAGCTTAATCAAGTGAATTTAGCAAACATCCGCGTTGCTGACCATTCAACGGCCGGCCGGCCGGCCCGCCAGCCGTCGGCATGGGAAATCCGTAGTAGACGTCGGAGTCGATCGACAGGGGCGTCTGTTTCTCGGTGGCGGCAGCCACCAAAAGGCCCGGCCCGGGTGAAGCCGCCGCGCTTCAGCTCGTGATCGGTCTGCCCTATCCATCTTTCTGGCACTGTTGTGCTGGGCTGGTGAGATCACAATCGGATCGGCCCACGCACCGAGGTAGCTACGTCGTCGTAGTGTGCCTCCACGATCGTCTCCCACTGATCCCGGCTGATCACGGTCACATTCACTCACCATGCGTGCCCTCGTACCGTATCAGGAGTAGCGAACCTGAACAGTTTGGCAACACCGCCCAGGTTGACGACGAAGATAGGGATATTTCTTCTGAAAAAAAGGGAGGTTATCATCGGCGTGCCGGTGCAACTTGTGTCTCGGTGTGCTGAATTATCTGCGTGCCCGACGCGGACAGAAAGCACGAGCGCACTCGAGCCGGTCGATCCCATCTCTCCAAGGCTTGCAGCTTTCACTGCAAATGATGAACAGGAGCTTGGGCGTTGGACGCCTATGAATACCGGGTCCATGCAGCACCCTAGGACACACAACAACAAAAGCTAATAAGCCACCCCTACAGCAGCAGATCGTCAACATAACCCAGCAGCAGCAGCTAGCAGCAAAGCCGCCGCACCCCCGGCACAAACAGAGAGAGATCGAAATGGCGCCCAAGAACCTCGTCCTCCTCGCCGCCGCCGTCGGTCCGGCGGTGGGCTTGATTCCCTCCTTGTCTGGCATTGGCAACCCCGTCGGCGTCGCCTCCGGCGTGGTGCCGTGCAGCATCGGGAGCGCCATCGACGTGGCGGCGGTCCCGGGCGTTGCCTGTCAGCTGTTACTAGCTACTTACTATATATACATATCCGTACGTATTTATATATCGTTGACGCTGATGTTATTACGCTGTTATCCTTTCCGTTGTATCGGTCCGGCCAGACGCCAACGTGCAGGCGGTGTGCGGTAGCACCGTGGTGGCCAACGCGACGACGGACAGCTCCGGGGCCTTCACCATCATCATGGGCTGATCTGTTTTGAGCCTGCCGTCTGGAGTGCTCAACTCCCTGCTGAGCAGCCAGTGCAGGGCGGTGGTGACCACCCCGCTGGTCGCCTGCAACGTGTCCCTGGCCGGCACCAACGGGACGCTGTCCGCGCCGCTGCAGCTCCCGGGCAGCGTCACCGCCGTCGGCAGCATCGTTGGGACCATCTTGGGCATCCCCGTCACGGTCATCAGCGGCATCCTCGCTCTTTTCGGCGGGGTCTTCTCCTCCGTCCCGAACCTCGGCTAGAGCTGCATGTCTCTGGCCGTGTCGGTTCACGATATATCGACGCCGAGTAGTACTGGTAACACTACGAATAAACAGCATGCACGCAGCAGTGCGACCTGAAGTACAGTAAGGTTGCATTGCCATGCTTTTCCTTTGAACTGTCACGTCACATGTATGAAGTACTCCTTCCATTCCAAATTATAAGTCATCCCAAGAATCTTGGAGAATCAAAACATCTCAAGTTTGACCAAAATTATAGAGAAAATTATAAAGATTTATGACATCAAATAGGTATACTATGAAAATATAATTGATGAAGAATCTAATGACACTTAGTTGATACAATAAATGTTATTATATTATCATATAAATTTGGTCAAACTTAAGATGATTTGACTCTCCAAGATTCTTGGAATGCCTTATAATTTGGGATGAAGGGAGTACTACGTAATAATATGTCGTACCTTAAAGCGTGTGCTAGTACTAATAAGCACATATGTGTACTGCATGCTCTTTTGTTGTCTCCTTGTCCGTTAAAAACTAAAACCGAGTGTGTTTATGCTGTATATTTTGTTGCTCGTGGCAATTTTACCGTTAGGAGGTTTCTTTTAAGTCTCCATATGAAGCCACCTAGAATCCTAGAAAGCATAACATCCGGCCATCTATTCGGTAGACTCAAGTCATAACAGCCATTGAATCTATATTTTTTAAAAAATTACCCACCTACGATGCTGAAATAGCTTAAAATAACTCCTAAATATATATCTAAATTATCCACATGTGCTATTACATCAAGTAAACTAAAGCAACCTCTAATCTTCATCTCAATTACCAACTTATGCTATTATTAAAATTAATTTAAAATAATCCCCTAAATTTGTTTCCAAACTGCCCACCACTAGCATAAAAAATAACTTGAAATAAATCCTTAAATTTACATCTTAATTACCCCAAATCAATCAAAGGAGCAGGTGAATCTAGTACCGATTGTTAGGAGCAGGATAGCGGGGAGTAAAGGAGAGAATTGGAACTAAGGCAGGCAGTAAGAATTGGGGAAAAAGAACAGCAAATTGGACGGACTGGTTTAGATGTTAGAAGTTCTGTTGACCCAATTTACGGCTGACATACGGAAGCATTAGGTCGTGAACAGATCAAATAGCTATGTAGACCGGTTAGATTAGTCCAACAACCCAGTCAGACTGGTTCTAGGGTTTCGCCCTAGTCGATCGTTCGAGAGTATAACTACCACGCTTACGTGATGGAGGATGGCTAGGTTTACGAGCAAACCAGCAAATGGATAACCAGCACACTTATGTGGTGGTGAAGAACAACTAGTTTATAAGCAAACTAGCAAAGACCGTCGAAACTCTCACCCGAGAGGGACCCCGTCAGGATGTGGACGTTGCCTGCGTGCCCTAGGGTTGACTAGCAAGCCTAGGACGCCATCTATGGTCATGGAGATAAGTAGATGAACAACAAGGGAGGTTGTAGAAGGAGTTTAGGATTTAGAAGATAAAAAGTAAATGCATAGTTGTTTAATTCGATTGGGTTGCCCTCAATCGGCCGTGACCCTTCATAAATATAGGGTGGGGAGGTTCTGCCTCAGTAGGAGTCGAAGCTTATACAAATCCCGTGTCAAAATAAAACTCCTAACTCGGATTAGGCTGGTCAAACCGATCAAACCGCCCATCCAAACCGATCTGACCGGCCTACACAGGGGTGAATCTTGTCAGAGCCATAACTCTCTTATCCAGACTCCAAATTAGACGTTCTACGTATGTATTTTGATTGCCTCGACAAGATCTATGCAATGGTAAGTCCAATCAGAGATTTTTTACAATATTTATAAAACTGGTCCGACTGATTTGTTAAGATGATACCAATTTTGATTGCCAACAAGTTCATACGTCGACACAGCGTGCTCTCACCTCTCCTCTCCAATATCTATTATAGATGGGCCTGGTCCAATATGTGCGTGCGAGCACTAGTTTTAAGTTAGTCTTCCTGGGTCTTAAACTGGCTCTTGGCCCAACCGCAACCTCCCCTGGTTTCCTGCCTGACTACTCCTGGCGGATTCCGGCAACGAAATGCTGACACGACGATGCAGGATGGGACGACAGCGGTGGATCCTGTTGGGCAAGAGCCTGAGGGCAGAGGCCGGAGCGGGGCTAGCGGCACCGAGAACGGGACGAAGCGGAGGCGGTGAGGACGGGGCAACGCTCGATTTCTACTGGATTCAATTCAAGGACGACACCGTACCCTTGATCGGTGCCCGTTTTTCAGCACGTGATGAATCAAACGCAACTCAGAACTCTTCCATTTGCGAACAGTGACAACCCGTTAGCCTCTTTTTCCCTCAGTGCTAAGGGCAGAGGCCGGAGCGGGGCTAGCGGCACCGAGAACGGGACGAAGCGGAGGCGGCGAGGACGGGGCAACGCTCGATTTCTACATGATTCAATTCAAGCACGACACCATACCCTTGATCGGTGCCCGTTTTCCAGCACGTGATGAATCAAACGCAACTCAAAACTCTTCCATTTGCGAACAGTGACAACCCGTTAGCCTCTTTTTCCCTCAGTGCTACGGGCGGAGTAGGAACCAAGGTGTTTGGCAGCAGTTCACTTAAAAAATAGCTCCACTTCTCTAACTTCATCTGTTTGCTGTTTCACTCCACCAACTCTAGAAAAATATAGAGTTGTTGTACGTGTTTGGCTAATTGCGATGCTCCAACTTCAGAAACATCAGGACTTATTGTAAATAGTTCATTTTACCCATTATGAATGGGCCACATGTCATTCTCTTAGCATTTCTCCCCCTTTTCCTCTCTGCATGGCGATGCGCAACCCCATCTGCGCCAACTGCGGGTGGCCGTGCTTGGGAGGTGTCCCTGGAGAGAACACGCGCCTCAAGGATGGGCTCGACCGCGTCTACGCACTCGCGCGGCAATTTGCTGGACGCAAAATCCATCTGCTTCAAGATGCAGTGCTTTAATGTGATGTGCTAGATGCACCTTGCCTTGATCTTCTCCCTCTCTCGATTTGTTTCTTCATCAGCATCAATGTGTTTATTGATTCCAGTGACTTCATCAATCAATTCAATAAAGATGCGACTACTTCCGTCGCAACGGCCGCGACACCCCGGTCTCCCGCGGTGACGCGCTCCTCTGCTTCACCGGCACCGAGGTCCTCCTCGCGGACCTCAGCTACTTCAGCGCCTGCTCCATCCAGCTCAAGGGCGGCGTGGCCCGGCGCCGCCGCGGGGGCCAGGGGCGGCGCGGCCTCACGGCACCGGCCCTGCTGCGGGGGGCAGGGGCGGCACGGCCATAGCCCTTGGGGGCAGCGGAGGTGCGGCCCGGCGAGCTGCGGAGGAGGGGTGCGCGGCTGGGAAAAGCCGCAGGACCTGTTATGGATACAATCATTATGCTAAACCACTAACACTAGTGCAAAAATACAATGGTGCTGGGAAAAGCCGCAGGACCTGAAAATGGGACGGCAACGGCTGTCACGGTGGAGCAAACACTTGCCGACATCGCTTACTCTCGCTTTGGCAAAAATTAAAGTCACCGATCTCGCGCATTTTGGTGGCGCGGAGAGCTAGTCTAGGCCTGCGCGACCGGTTCCGAAAGGCAGAAAAGGTTCAGATGATTTGATCGATCGCAAAAGCTGGTTTTGCCGTAGTGGCACCATGGCTGTTCATACTAACTTTCGATGATGGCGACAAGTGAATCATTCTAAGCCAAACAGCTGGTTTCACCTGATCAAAACGGAGGTAACAGACGCCACCTAACAACGTCCCGGCCGGGTCGTTCGAGCTTATAAATAGCCAAATAGGGCGCCTCTCCATCTCGACCACCGCAACAAGCAGTCGAGCAAGTAAAGCTAGCTCTCATCAAGCTAATAGCATCGCGCCGCTTTCCACAGCTCCGATCCTGTGCAATGGCACCTAGAGCGCCCGCTCTTCTTCTCGCCGTCGCCGTGGCCGCCGCGGCGTGCGTGGCAGCCTCCGCCCAGAGCAGGCTTGGCAGGATCGTCGTCTCCGGCGTTGTGCCGTGCAACACTGGCACGCTGATCGACGTAGCCTCTTCCCCGGCATTTCCAGGTACGCCGCCGCCCGCAGCCCGCTGTGGTCACTGGTCGCAGCCAGCGTGACCCTCTAAACAGCTGGTGTATAACGAGGCACGTAACATTCTCACGTGTACTTGCCGCGGCGGCGCATGCGTGCGTGCAGACGCGAAGGTGGAGCTGCGGTGCGGCGGCGGCGCGGTGGCGCGGGCGACGACGGGCCGCGACGGGTCGTTCCAGATGGAGGCGGACGCCGTGGCCGGCGCGCTGGGGGCGCTGGTGGGCGCCTGCCAGCTGGTGGTGGACACGCCGCTGGCCAAGTGCAACGCGACGCTGCCGGCGGCCGGGGCGCTGGTGTCCAGCCTGCAGGGCCCGCTGCCCGGGATGCTCGGCAGCGTCTTCCGACTCGCCCCTGCTGGATTCTCCTTCCGCATGAACTGATGATATGATGGATGATCTCTCTGAAACTTGATGATGGGTGCATCTAAAACAAATGAGAGCGAGTAATGAATAAGCTAAACAAATAAACGAACTTATTACAATGTATGCTGGTGATGACTGATCATAGTTACCAGACAAGTATGATGAAAATGGAATCATCTGCTCAGGCACCCGTAGTTCTGTTTCTGATGATGCTTTGTTAGCAATCTGCAGAAATTGGGATATTTCCTCTTAAATGAAAGGCAGCGCTCCTGTCATTAGTTCGAAAAAAAAAGAAATTGGGGTATTTCCCGGCATATCACCGGCAACCAAGGCCTTAACACCCGAGGGTGTGCCAACCCGAGGATATTTCCCTTGAAGCTGTCTGGAAATTAAATTCGATGCAATCTGCAAAGATCAAGACAAGTTTGACTGTACAATCAACTTTTCTTTAGTGATACTGGGATTATTGCCAGTCCACTTGACTGGGCTTTGACCAATATTAGTTTTGGGTGGGTTAGTACTACATGGATTCGGTCCAATGTCTTCAGTTGGGCCTAGGATAGGCCCCATAAGCACTAAAACAGTAAAACTCCCTGAAAGAAATAGTTAGCTACGGGCACTACTGTCGCATTAATTACAATCCAATTTTGAAACCTATGTTATCTTATTTTCATGTTGCGTGTAAGTTATGCTTCTAAAATTCAAATTTCAGTTGAGTAACCTATTTTAAATATTTTTATGAAGGAAGAAAGTTGTGCCAGCATAGTTTTTATAATTTTTTTAAAATATCTATTTTGGAACTCGATGCCTGCTAAGTACTTCCTCCATCCCTTTTTATCTGTCACTTGGGAAGCGTGTTTTGCTATTCATTACTTTAGTAATCTTCGATGGAAGAAAGCGGAATAATCATTTCAAGAGTGACAATTTACCCCCAACAGTTTCTATATCAATGGCCAGGGCCAGCAGTTTGTAGTCTTATGTTTGTTATCTATAACCATTGATAATTTGTTTGTTGGGAATGATGTTGTTTGCAATGTAAAAATACTGGTGCAAAAGAAAAAAATAATTGAAAAAGTGTCGGCCATTCAAGAAAAATGCTAAGGACTACTTAAAACTGGTGGCTAGTCATAAAATTACTATAGGGAAAGATTAGAACTCTTGTAACGAATAGAGCGTGATGCATATACCTCACGAGCAATTTTCAGCGCCATCATCGGGCATTTGATTTTAGGAGTAGGATCATTTTCTCCTTGTTGTGAACATTACTTTCTTATTTTGGTTTGAGAAATGAGATAGGCTGATCCATCATACAAAGTTATTAGTCATAGGCACACATGTCTAATCTGAATATTGAATGGAGCTCAATCTCCCGCCAAAAATTGTTCACAGGATGGTCTCTTAATGAACTGCTCGAATATTTGATTAGATCGATCGATCGGTGGTACACCGAATATTAGTGTTTGTGATAATGTTTACTAACAAAGATAATGTTTAGTGATTAGATGTTAGTAGCGTTAACTAGATAATTTAAGACCAATGAAAGATGTTAGTAGCGTTAACTAAATAATCTTTCACCATCGCCGACCTGACTTTTCACCACCAATATTCTCTAGGATCTACGCCTCGGTTCCCTGTACGCATCATCAACGACAGCGCGGTAGCAAGGTGACAAAGTTTGAGCATGCCAGAGATACGACAGACGAAATTATTGGCACAAGTGGGCTTCTCCTTCTCTCTCTCTCTCTCTCTCTCTCTCTCTCTCTCTCTCTCTCTCTCTCTCTCTCTCTCTCTCTTCCCACTCCAGCCCATCTCAATTCTTACCCGAAAAAAAGAGAAAGGAACAGATTATTTCTCAATGGTACGGTAACGTAATAACCAATACTATTATTCGTGGATGCGGCACCATTTTCACAAGGGAATCGGGCACCGTATCATCTTCTTGGCACTGTACGGCACGCGTGAACCGGAGGAATTCCCACGGGGACGCCGGCGTCGAGGTGGAGCATGGCCGGCCTGGCGTGCCGGCAGCCCGGCAGTGCCTCGCCACACGCTCTCGGGTCGGACCACGCACCTATAGGCTGCCGCTAATATAATATAATAGTAGCCCACACACCACCCCTACTATCGCCATGACCACACATGCATTATCAAGGCCAGTCTTCAATTACCATGGTGCTGAAGAGTGATCGATCCTCAACTCATCAAATTGACACAGAGCTCGATCAGAAATAGTACTCTCGAGCTAGCTTAGCGCCCGTGCCAGTTGCCCGGCCGCTGGCATGCACGCCCAACGCGGACAGATCGAAGCGTGTGCGCTTCGACCACTGGAAGCACGCGCGGCGGTGAAGCTGACCCGTGAGCCTCAAGTCCTGAACCTACTGCTAGCCAGCTACACGGTGAAGAACCACGCATGCAGCAGCAAGTTGTTGGCCTCCCATGCCTATAAATACCGGATCCATGCAGCAGCATGAGCTACAACTAACCGAACAACAGATCGAACAACAGATCGAGTGAGATCGAGGAGTGAGCTAGAGTACTAGCAACGGGCAGCAATATAATGGCGCCGAAGAGCCTTGTCCTCGCCGCGCTCCTCACCGTCGTCGTCGCCGCCGGCCAGGTGACCCGCTGTGCCGGGTTGGGGGCGAGCCCCAACGCCAGTGTCGTCATCTCCGGCGCGGTGCCATGCTCCACAGGGAACAACATCAATGTGGCCACGGCGCCGGCGTTCCCTAGTAAGGCATATCGATCGAATCATCGATCATCTCTCTGTCTAATTAACTCGCCTAGAGACATTATTCCCGTAGTTGTACACGCCTAGTATGATCGTAATTATATTTCCCTTGTTTCTTGCATTGGTCCGGACAGACGCAACCGTGCAGTTTATGTGCTACGGCAAGGCGATGGCCGGCGCCACAGCGGACTCGAGCGGGAACTTCGTCATCACCATTCCCGGTGCCAGCAGGGATCAGCTCACCGCTATAATGAGCAACCAGTGCAACCTGGTCGTGACCACCCCACTGGCCGCCTGCGACGCGTCCCTGGCCGGCGCCTCCGGGAAGCTGGTGTCGCCGATGAAGTTCCTGGGCATCACCACCGGCAGCGGCGGCGGCGGCGGCGACCTCGGCCTCGGCGGGATCATCAGCGTCATCATCCAGATCCTCACTGGCATCCTTAGCGGCATCCTCAACCTCGCCCCCCAGGCCTTCTCATTAATCCCCTAGACCCCTTCATGCATGGCTCCAATATCAGCTGGAGCTACTGGTCTGGCCGTGGCCCTGTTGATCTATCATCGACGCTATAAATAACTAAGCATAAATTAAATCAATGCGTGTAGCAGGCATGATATGTTCAGTTGGCCTGCTTTACTTTAGTTTGTGTTGCCAAATCATCACGTGTGTTACTATATAAATCACCTACTCGTACCAATCAGCATGCTTCTAAGAAGCACTTATATGTATATTGTGTAACTTTTATTTGTTGCCTCGTCTCTTGATTGTGAAAAATCAAAGTTATGTTTGTAATAATTATACCACTAAACACAATTAATTGCAATGTGGTTGTGCATATTTGAGTGGACCCAAAATGTTTTTTTTACCTTTTGATGTATGGAGCCCAAGCCGTATCTCCATGAGGCGAGATAACTGCTCCATTCTCTCTATTCTTTCAACTATATGCTCCCTCTGGATTTTTTTACATATCACATTAGGATTGTCCTAAGTCAAGCATGTTCAACTTTGACCAAGTTCAACATCTACAATACCTAATTTGTTTCGTTGAATGCACCAAGGAATATATTTTGATAGTGCATATGTTTGGTAGTATAATTGTTGTTGTATTTTTATATAAATCTAGTCAAAGTTGGATAGGTTTGACTTAGGACAAACCTAATGTGACATGTAAAAAGAAAACCGGAGGGAGCACTAGTGGAAAACTGAGCATTCGTCCCGAGGCTCAGTACCAGTTGCATTTTGACCCGATACTAATATGAGCATTAGTACCGGGCCTAACGGATAGTCCCCGAGGAGCCCCCGCGAACCCCTTTAGTACCAGTACTAAAGGTCACCCTTTAGTACCGGGTGGAGGCTCCACCCGGTACTAAAAGCTCCCATCCCGCTCACCTGGCCACCTTATCCACCCGCTCCACCCGGCCACCTTCGTTCTTATCCCGTCTCCTCCCCCCACTCCTCTCTCTCTCTCTCTCTCTCACACACACACACACACACACACACAGCAGCTCACTCCTCTCCTCCTCTGCCTCCCCTTCCCTCCCCCCTCCGCTCGCCCCTCACCGGCAGTAAGGAGCAGCGGCGGGGGAGGTGAGGCGGCGGCGAGCGGCGGGAGCGGTGGTGGGCGGGCGAGGGTGGCGGGAGCGGCGGCGGTGCGGAGGGCGGAGAGCGGCGGGCGGGCAGAGGGCAGAGAGCGGCAGCGGGGCGGGCGGAGGGGCGACGGGCGGGTGAAGGGGTGGAGGGCGGCGGGGCGAAGGGCGGCGGGGGTGGGTGGCGGGCGGCGGGAGGAGACGGGCAGGGGGGACCGGCGAGGGAATTTCTTTTTTTAAAAATTTGTTAATACCCTTTTAGTACCAGTTTTTTCAACCCGTACTAGTAGTGATGGGGTGGAGTATGTGCCATGTCACCAAAGCATCCTATATATACCCTCATTTAATGCATATGATGCAATGCAATAGGACTAGTAGCCTTACTACACTAATGCTTCTTTTTTACCTGAGGCTCTCTCTGTGTTTAATTTCTAGTCTATCCCAAATTATTCGGGACTAAAAACCTTTGTTAGTTGGTATTGTAGGCACATGTCACAATTTTTAAAATTCAAGCCACTGCATCAACACCACTGGATCAGGCAACAATCAATCTCTATACGCATATCATGTTCATAAAACAAAGTTGAAGTAAACTTAACAACAAATCGGGCAAAAATGTAAAAATAGTAAAATTGTTTTAGTTATTAAGTGTCCCGGCCCTCTCATGTCATGTTCACTAGTATAGACATTTCTTAGGATTCAGGGGGTGTTTGGATACGAGGTCCTAAACTTTAGGAGTGTCACATCGGATGTTCGGATGCTAATTAGAAGGACTAAACATGAGCTAATTATAAAATTAATTGCAGAACCCCTATACTAATTCGGGAGACGAATCTATTGAGCCTAATTAATCCATGATTAGCACATGTTTACTGTAGCAGGACATTGTCAAATCATGGACTAATTAGGCTTAATAAATTCGTCTCGTGAATTAGACTCCATCTGTGCAATTAGTTTTGTAAATAGTCTATGTTTAATACTCCTAATTAGTATCCAAATATCCGATGTGACAGGCACTAATAGGTGTTTCCCAAACACCCCCTCTCAATCTCATGGTATACATATATGGACCTCTAGAAGATCCTCTACCTTGCCCTGGTCGGACTTGGTACATCGTATTATGACTTTCTTCTCTCACTATGAATTGAGCACATCTAGATTTGATACCATGCTGAATTTCAGTAAGAAAAAAACTAAAATAATTGTTATACTTGATTATCCTTTATTAAGAAAACAAATCTAGCCAGTAGTGATATTTTATACGACAGATGCAATAATTTTGATAGTCTAAAGAACATTAGTATTGAAGTAATATCAGAATACGTGCTTTGCATAGCAAATATTCAATGGAAGAACAGAAGTGACGTGAGTTTTGATGCACGACAACGACAGTACATACCAAGCAGAACAGATGTGTAAACCCTTGTGTCGTGCCATGTCAAAAAGTACTGCAGGAAATCAGAGATCCGTGCCTGCTAAATACAGGACGAGCAAGCAACGCGCTGATCGATCTCCCAACGCCAATAATAAGGTTGGCACGGTAGATCGAGGCCGTCCGCCGGCAAGCTGACAAGTTGATCGGAGAATGCGCGCCAAGGTTTGGTAGTCACATTTCGGCACGCACGCACCGCGCCCCCTGCAGCTGCAGGCCGGGGGACATGGACGTCCTCCGGGGACGTCTACCAGTGCCGGAGCCGGAGCCGGACCCGTCGCGCTCGCGATGAAACGAAGCGCACGGCCTCCGGGGGATATCGGGGGTGAAAGATTATACGGCGAGCCGGCAATCGACAGCTACCGCGCGCTGGCCAAACTGGCTTTCGATCTGCTTGCCAGGCTGCTCTCCTCCGATGATTCGAATTTGTACATATACAGGTCACTGTTGTTTCGAAGTTGGAACGGTGTAGTCCTCTGAACAAAGTATCATCCTGAATTCCTGATGTGCCTTCGCGAACAAATAAAATATTTACGTAGTAGTACCACCTACGCAAATATCTCCGTGGGCTCAAAATCCAAGTTACATCGCAACAGCCCACGCTTGGCCACGGTCCCATAATCATCCGTAGTTGGGCAGAGGGTACTGCAACAAAGGCCCAAGCTGCTCGCGCGTACTAATCGCAAAAAGAAAAAAGGAAAAAGGAAAAAAGGAAGCTGCTCGCGCATACGAGTTTCAAGACACAGTCAAGTTCACTAACCACTCCATTCTAACCGCTACTGATCTGTATTTCTCCACGGATACTATGTACACACGCAGGCTATTCGAATTCCCGTCGTCTCTACGCAGCGCACACAGAAACGCCTGAACGATCCTCCTCCGATCCTCCATTATCCGTCACTCGTTGGCCTCGGCGTCGTCGTGCTTCTTGACGGGCTCGAACCGGCCGTGTCCGTGCTGGTGCATGACGGAGTGGAGCTCGACGGGGGTGGCGGACAGGGACTTGATGATGCTGCTCCCGAACCCGTTGCGCGGCGACGACAGCGGCGCGCCGGTCGGCTTGGGCAGGCTGAGCCCCTTGTGCAGCCGCACCCGCCGCTGCGCCATCTCCACCTGCCCCATCAGGTGGGCAAGCCCTTCCTCCTCGTCGGCCTCCTCCGACGCGGCCTCGTCGTCGTCGTCCTTGCGCGCCGGCGCCGCCTTCCGGTACGCCATGTACAGCACCAGCTGCGCCGTGCCCAGGACGAAGCCGATGGCGTTGGGGACCTGTGCGGCGCGTACGTGCCACCGGCACGTACGGCGTCAGGTTCAGATGTTTTGGGAATAGAAATAGTGATCGAGACACGTACTCCGATGAAGTAGTCTTTGACGAGCACAGAATAGACGCTCCAGACGCCGCCGTTGAGGAAGAGGAAGAAGGACAGGGAGAAGGGCATGTACTCGACGCTCCGGGTCTTCACCACCGTCCGCTGCATGTGAATCACACGCCCAAAGCCATTATCAGTGTTCGTACAAGCAAGCCAGCGGACTTTCTGGATCCCACAATGTCACCAAGGCATCAAACAAGCTGGATGCATCGTACAAGGGAGTTGGGATAGTGGCTGTAAGGATTTAGGTAAGTGGTCAGGTTCATGGACATCTGATGAATTCGTGCTAGATAGACACATTGCTGCTTCTGGTGCGGCTATAAATCAAAGAAAACGACATCAGACCAAACACTCCTCCATGACAGGTCAGGAAAGTAGGTGCGAGCATTGGTAATTTGGTGCCAGTGCTACCTTATCTTAACATTCTAAGGTAGGCATGTTCTAGAAAGGTGTATGGTATCTCCCCATAGATAAGGTCACCTTGCGTTTCCATTTCCTAATAAGAGAGCATCTCAAGTCAAAAAGAAACAGAGACGCCGGAACACACGCTACTACCAAAAGTGCGAAACGAGTTCATACGTGTGCAGCATCAAACCTGCTCATCAGCTAAAAGCTAACCTTTCCCCAAGATTTTTTTTTAAAGAAAATGGCTAGTGTGACGATACTCTGCCTCGCAATCGAGTATCAGTTCGACATGAAGTGATCTCAGTAGTACTGACCATCGCGCCCAGCGGCGCCGCGTACATCCCGATCGTCAGCACGGCGCACAGCACCCCGACGGTGAGCAGCCGGGCGCCGCCGTGCAGCGCCGCCAGCGTCACCACGACGACCGCCGCGAGGAAGCCGACGTTCACGGCCAGCACCAGCTTCACCATCTTCGCCTGAAGAACCACAGCAAACATTCAGGAGCCATGGCGTTTCAATTCCTTCAGGGAAGGTACGAGAGACGATAGGCGCATGAAGGGAAGGGATGGACAACCTTGGTCTCCCTGGGCGCGTAGATGAGGTAGAGCGTGACGTAGGCGGCCTCGAGCGCGGCGCCGGCGCCGTTGACGGTGACGACGAGGAGGCCGCCGGGCTTGAGCAGGCCGTAGAAGGTCCAGAGCGAGGTGCTCAGCAGGGTGGTGACGTACGGCAGCCACCGGAAGTCCTCCGTGCTCCTGTTCCTCACGATCCGCCGGAACGTCTTGCTGAAGGATTTCAGTTCAGTTCAGTTCATCGAACACAAAAGCGAAACCGCCCGTCAGTAACCAGCCTGCGCTGCACCTACGCATATATGCATCTTGCATAAACAGATGAGAATTGCTTGATGGGATTAACTCACATCGGCGACGCGAAGACGAGGATGGAGATCACGTTCCCTGCGAAGAAGAAGATGAAACCATCAGGGTGGAGGGGACTGGTTGATGCAAGAGAGGACGCGGTGATCGATTCGGTTGGAGGAATGGAAAAGATGAGTGGAGAGCCAGAGCGTCTGATGCCCCCGGTGACGATGAACTGACCTATAATCCCGACGACGAAGCTCGGATCCGCTGCCATTGCGCCCCCAACCTCTGTTCTTCCGCTAGGACGGCGAGGGGAAGTTTGTGAGGGTTGCCGAGATGACACGGAGAACCCCTGGGTATATGTAACTGCTCCACGGTTGTGCAGGATTTAGGGCCTGTTTTCTTCCACTTGCTAAACTTTAGCACCCGTCACATCGAATGTTTAGATACTAATTAGAAGTATTAAACGTAGACTATTTACAAAACCCATTACATAAGACGAATCTAAACGGCGAGACGAATCTATTAAGCCTAATTAGTCCATGATTTGACAATGTGTTGAAGAACAGAGGTTGGGGGCGGTGGACAAATCTCATAAGCTATCCCCCTATTTCTCTTGACCGGTGTGGGTTGAGCTGCAAAGGATGGCATGACACTAGGGGCTTGACCACGGGAGGATCTACGGGATGTCTCAACAACCTTTTCCTTTCCCTTCCTCTGGTGAGCAACCACAAACTGTTGTTCCTCCTCAGATTCTCTTGTTCATATACTTCCGTGCTCCTCCTCTCTTCTTCACTCAACACTCTAGGAGGGTTTGGATCATGTCTAGCCTTTGTTCTCCTTTGAGTGCACTAGCACGAGTATTCCCTATGCTTTCCCATCTGGAT
>NC_028458.1:46828052-46941338 GCF_000263155.2 Setaria italica
CCAAATTTATATAATGCATCTGTATATGAAGTTTGTGTTGTGACTGTGGTGATGCAATCAGAATTTTAAACTGCAAATTAAACATATCATTAAAGTCAAACACCTCATTTCAATGGACCTACCTCCACATTAGTGCGGAGTGAAGTCATGAGAAGTGAGCACAGTTGAGATTGCAGTTCTGTAATTGGTTTTGTAATTAGTCTACGTTTACTACTCCTAATTAGTATCTAAACATTCGATGTGACACGTGCTAAAAATAAGACACGGGAAGAAAACGCCCCCATTAGGCGTCTTTTCGGGGGAACACGCATACCTCCCTCCTCGGGCTCAAGATTCTGCAACGAAGAGGCATGTCCGCGAGGGACCAACCGGAGCCAAGGGCCGCCCGGTGCGGCAGAGCACGCAGCGAAATCCTTCTCAAACACTCGCCTGAGATTTTCACCTGCTGCCTCACCTAAGCAATTAACTTGGCACCGACCCGCTGCTTTTCGTGGAGTACGTATATGGTAACAAACCGGGAAATCACACTAGGTAACTACCACGTGCTCGTTCCTTGGTCACACGTGTCAGCAGCAGGGAGTGGTCAGCAGTCACCCACCACGGCTGATACGTGATCCTGCTGGCTCCGGCTCGTGGTTTAGCAGCAGAGATAGTGCTGTCCGGTGAGCCGGAACCAGCCGCGGTGTCCGGATAGAATCCGAGCACCAGCGAGCTGACCGGCCGGAGGTAGCTAACCGAAAGGTGGTGGACAGTGACGTCCGCCGTGGCCGGGGGTGGGGGCCGGAACCCAGAAGGGGAGACAAGGACATCCCGATGCCATGCAGGGCCCCATGAGACGTTCTAGAGCTGACACGTCACGCCGCTGGTGGCGACGCGGAGGAGGTGGTGGTGAGAGCGAGCCCGTGCGCTGGCGGCAGGGCATAAACAATCCTAGATATCCCGGCGATCGGGAGAAAGCGAGACCAGGTGACGTCGTCGTCGTCCGCGACGTCGGCGGGTGTGGCGGCAGCATCGTGTATCCCGTTGCGATTGCTGGAGCAGGGCAGTTAGATGGGAGGGCGGCCATATCAGGCGAGCGGTTTCTCGCTGTTTTGTTTTGTTTCTTGCCTTGCCGCCGCGCTGCGGATCGCGGATGAGAGCAGGAGATTGACGCGGCGTTCTCGGCTTCTCTCCGGTGGATCTTGCAGCTCGGGCAGGGGCTTCCCCGTGCCTCGTTGTCCCTACTTCGACTCCGCACGTACTCGGCGGTCGACACGGCACCAGCGAACCATTTGCGACAGTGTTGTACTAGTGCCTGTCCTCTGTTCGATGGAGACGCTGAACGGCGGGAGGGACGTGTCCCGCGCGCGGACTCCTCCGGTCTTGTCTGTTATCGAGTCTGATGTGACGTTTTCTACTCCCCATTTCTATGGAGCGTTTGGTTCCTTTTGCTTATTTTTAGCAAGTGTCACATCAAATATTTAGATCAAATGTTTAGATACTAATTATGAGTATTAAACGTAGGCTATTTACAAAACCCATTACATAAGTGGAGGCTAAATGGCGAGACGAACCTATTAAGCTTAATTAATCTATCATTAGCAAATGTTTACAACATATTGTCAAATCATGGACTAATTAGGCTTAATAGATTCGTCTCGCCGTTTAGCCTCCGCTTATGTAATGAATTTTGTAAATAGTCTACGTTTAATACTCCTAATTAGTATCTAAATATTCGATGTGACGGGTGCTTAATAAGCAACCAAACCAAACCAGACCTATGGTCCCTCGACTCTGTTTGCGCGGTTCAAATTCAGGATGCTATCTGAAGCGCTGACGACGCCAGCAAAAAACCATCCAACTCTGTTACAGCAGCACCAGCGTATAATTCACAGGGTAATGCTAGGTGCTGTCATGTCATGCAGGTGCTAAATGGTCCATTCCTCTCCGGCGTACAGCCATTCAACTCTCTAAAAAAGTGGATCCTATATGAAATCAAATATACCTAAAAAAACTTTCATCCCTCCTCCGTTCCCTCGCTACGCCACCACTCATTCTGAAGAAAGATATTTTATTTGGAGCACCGTGCGCAAAATTTAGCACCATGACTAAGGCGGTGCTCCAGAGCACCCTATGGTCTAGCGTATAGCATCCCTGGGAATCTTTCTCACTCTTCGGAGCACCCTCTAAAATCAAACGCTGGAGCTACTCTTGCCTTACCCAACTAGCCAAGTAGGAGGAGTACTAGATCAACGCACTACTCTCCATGATAATTGCTAACACACAACAGAATTTATCCTGGAATGGGACAACAAAATATGCGAGTGTTTTTCGGCCAATTATTCATCCAAGGGAAAACAAAACGAACCCGCGTTGTCTCTCCACGAGGCGACTCGGGGACGATTCCCAAGCCGCCAAAGCCTCACCGTCGGCAGCGCCCTGACCGCCGTCGCTACCGGCTAGCAGCGGCCCCCTCCCCTTCCCGTCTTCCTTCCCTCTCTCCATTTTTCCCCTCCTCGCTCCCTTCATTCTCTCTCTCTATGTCTGTCTCTTCTTCTAGATCTAGATCGAGATCTCGTGGGCGGCGGCGGCGCGGGGATTATCCGCGGCCATGGGCGACAGCGGCGGCGCTCGGGACCCCCCGGTGTCCGCTTCTCATGGCCATGGGCGCCGGCAATGGCACTCATGGCCATGTGCGGCTGCTGCTTGCAGCCTTCGGCGTTGGCGGTGGTGCTTTGTCGGCTGCTCGCGCCATGGGTGTCGACAGCGGCTCACGGGGTCGCAGCCCTGGACGACGGTGGCTCAGGGCCCTTCGTGCGGCATCGACGGTTCACGCCCGGTGGTGCTGCTCACGGCCTTGTCTTGCAGCGGCTTAAATCCTGGCGCGCCCGCTGCTTTTGCGCCGGGTGACAAATTCCTATACTAGGGGTACCTCGAGGAAGGGATTTAAGGTAATTAGGCGCAAAAAGGCCAAAAGGCCCAACAGTAAGAGGCATACTGGAGGCGGCCCAGACGACGCCACGGCCGATCACCTGACCTCCCTTGGTCAGGAGTTGAGAGCCATAACTCGCCGGTTGAGTCAGATTGGGGGCGGAACCCGCAAGGGGCCCACAGTGCCCCACCCACTTCTTGACTAAGGGGCAACCGATGACGTATCGGGAGCATTAAATGCGGGGCGTGGCCCTCCTGACCGTCCCATGCTGGGGACATGACCTGGCGAGGGGAGCCAGCCTTTAGCCGGGGGTCCAAGGATGAGGCCACACCCCTCGGACCGCCCAAGATGACCTACAAAGCGAAGCCATGCGCGGTCGTACGTGACCACATGCCCCGATGTCATCATCATCCTCACCGCCGGGGTGACCCGTCAAGGTCAAGTCCTTGCCCCCACGCCAGGCCCCGTACGAGCTCGCAGGCGAGGTGGGACCCAGCGCTAGGCGTAACGGCGTGGGGTGGCTGTGAGCACACTAAGGAGGTCAGGGAAAGCCGAGAGAAGCGGCACACCCCGTTCAGGCCACTGACCAATGCTCACCCACTTATCTTCAGTACGGTTGTCACCGACAGTTTTCGTCCCGTTCACTGCCACGGGTTAGCACACGGGATAGAGGCACGCAGCGGAGCAGGCCAGGCTGTGTGTAAGCAGCCCACGCCGCACAGGAGCCACCGTATCGGGCGTGCGAAGCCCACGATCGGCCAAGAAGACAGGACAAGAAAGTCTCTTGGTACAAGGCTGCCCGACCAAGCCACAGCCCCCGAACTCTAAGGTCGGGGACCCCCTCCATTTATCAACATTGTCACCCAGTCCCTGCCCTATATAAAGGGAACTGAGCCCTTCTTCTCGAGAGCTCTCTCTCGCATTCATTCACATACACCCCACACTCACACGCATAGCACGAACGCTTGCTTGCAAGCACCCTGTTGTAAAGCCCAGTGCACTTAATCCAAGGAACATGACCCCTGCAGAAACTGAACGTAAGGATCTTCCCAAACCGGTATAACCCCTTGTCTCTTGTGTGCTAGCCATTGGAAGTGAGGAGCGCGGCGTACAATCACTAGTCAGCGGTACGAAACACCGACATCGGGGCTCGCGGCCTTGGTGGCGGCGGCTCACAGCATAGCGCGGCAGGTGCTTGGCGCCAGGCTTGCAGCCTTGGCGGTAGCGGCACCAAGCGCGGCAGAGGCTCGGTGCCGGGGCTAGCGGCGGCGGCGCTTAGCAGTGATTGATGCTTGCTGGCGCATGATGAGGGGACGCCCGAGCATGCATGGTGCTATCTGGTGGCAGCGGGGACGCTCGCGTACGTCACCAGTGCCCTGCGACAGGGGCCAACGACTTCTATGGCACGGCAAGGATGAGTTGCAACAGGGACCATGCACCGGGACTAGGCATAGAGGTGAAAGCCAGCCCGTTGTACGGGTCGATGACGGCGATGCCTTCAGGCGCTGTTACTTACTTGGAAGCGTCGATTGATCTGCCCTTCTCCCAGTGCCCATCGCTATGCCCTTCTCCCCCCACACGATTGGCGCATTCTTCCTGGGTGAAAACCCTGACTATTTGGTCGGGTGACGGCGTCGCCAATAGTGTCGCATCCCTCCTTGGAGGTGTCACTTTGGATGATTGCGCATTCTACTACTGCTAGCTGCGAGGTATCTTCTAGAGAGAAAAAAACAAAAAAGAAAGGAAAAAAAAGGAAAATAAGAGGTGGCGGCGGCAATGGTGTTGTTCTTTGGTGGGGTGCTGGTGTGGTGGTCTAGTTGCAGGTGGTTGTTGGTGTTGATGGTGATGATATGGGTGACACCGGATGGTGTTCCGGTGGAGTTGCAGACGGTGATACTGTGGAAGTGTTAAGGCCACTTGTGGCGGCCCTGAGGAGTTGCGGTGGAGTGATGATATTTGTATATCAGTCGGAGTTGTCTCTTTAAGTTTGAATTCGGCGCGTGTTGATGTCCCAATCCAACTGGTTGTTGTTGAGTGGTGGTGTTTTTCTGCCAGCGTTGTTTTCATTTGTTTTTTTCTCAGTCTGGACTTCATTTTCTTTTTAATATAATCCGAGCTGTCTGCTTCGTTAAAAAAAATGCGAGCGTTTTCGTCGGAGGAGTCACGATCACGACGCAAAAGCACCCAGCTTCCATAGAAAGCCCCACCCAACAGTGTTCTACTAGTGACTAAAAAAAATGCCCGGCTCGGACCGTTAAGGCCCATATTATCTACGCCCAGGCCGCCGACAGTCCACAAGGGCCAGCCCATTTCCTGGGCAACGGAACGGCCGAGCGGCGTGTCAAGCAATCCTCTCCCGGGAAACGGGGGAAAAGTAAGCGAGGGAAAACCCCACCAGGTTCCCGCTCGAACATCCGAACCGCCCGCCGCTGTCCTCCGGCGATGGCGGCGACGACGGCCCCGGCCAGCCAACCCTCCTCGCAGCAACCGCCGCCGCCGCCTCCCACAGCCGAATCCGTCCTCAGGCAGGCCTCCCGGGACCCCTCCGGCGCGGCGGCCCAGCTCCCGGAGCTCCCGCTCGACGCCCTCGCCGACATCCTCGCCTCGCTCTCCGCGGCCTCTCCCGCGGGCCACCTCGCCCTCCTCCCCGCGATCCTCTCGCTCAACCCCTCCCCCTCCGCCGTATCCTCCGCGCTCTCCGCCCTTCTCTCCGCGCCCAGCTGGCCCTCCGCCACGCTCCTCGCCGTCGCCTCCCTCCTCCGCGACCTCCCGCCGGCCTACCGCAACCGCGTCCCGGCCTTCCTCGGGAAGATCCTCTCCCTCCTCCCCAGTGCCGATGCCCAGGACCTCCCGGCACTCGCCTACCAGCTGCTGCTCCTCGCGTCCAAGCCGCTCCACCCGCGCGCCGTCCTCGCGGGCCTCCTCCGCTTCTTCGGCGACCGCCGCGGCGCCCGCGTTCGCGCGCCGCCGTCCATCGCGCGGCAGGTCGAGGGCACCGTGCTGATGAATGTCGCCTTCGTGGTCAAGCAGGACCCTGCGCTGGCGAGGGAGGTCCTGGCCGCCGTCAAGGCCGACGCCGCGGGCGCTCTCAGCGGATTCGCGGTGGCCGTGCTGCTGTCAGTGGCGCGGGTGCGGAGGTTCAATGAGGGTGCCGTGGGACTGCTCCGGGATGCGGCCGCGGTGTCCCGACGGGATTACCGAATGTCCAGGTGACGGATTGCTCATTATCGTACCTATTTCTCTTGTTTGCGCTAGAAATTTGTTCTGAACGGGAGGTGGGTGTCTCTCAGGCGGTGCAAGTGGTTGCCGGATTGTATGAAAGAGGAATGGGCACGGGCCACGCAGTTTGTCGAGAAGGGATTGTTGAAAGCTGTGAGGACTCAAATCTTGTACCTGCTATGTCAATTGTGAACTGACCATATAGGGTGCTTGGGTTCATAGTTCTCTCAGGGTGTAAACCAGTACTTATATGCAGGTTGATGAGAGCATTGTTGGGAGGGAGCACGTTGTGCCGAGCATTGTTCAGGTGGGTTTTCTCCTGTTAGAAGTCCCGGATGGTGATCGAACGGAGGAAGCTGGCTTAGGTGAAGGGGTTATGAGCACCGAAGAAATAGGCATTAATATGCTCAAGTCATTGTTTGAGATCCATGAAATGGCACGGACTGAGGTATGTAGCAAAACACTGTGACCTTGTTTCAATGAGTTCGATCATATTTACCAATTGGTTCATTTTATATGACTTGAGCATGTTTCAATTTTCTCTACTTGGGTCAGATAATTGAACAATGCAAGTTCCGGATTCTCTCGGCAAAGCCTCAGCAAAGTGCGCCAGTTCTCAGGTCAAAGAAGATAGCAACCCTAGTTAAAATTTACAAAACACAAGTTATTGTTTATGAGTCAATATATTTAACCTTTTTTTCCTGAGGAAATGTCCGACCATCTTTCCCTTACAGATTGCTTGGATGCTTGATTCGGGGTCATCCATTTCCAATGCTGGAATACATTGCACACATGAAGGAGTTGCTGGATTATTTTTCATTTATGAATGACAAGATATCAACTGGTCTGATCAGTTGCATCTTGCCACTCACAAAGTTCAACCGTGATCTGAAGGTATTCAACGTCAACACTATTCTGCATTTATGTGGTTGTGGAAGACTTTGTTTGATTGTTCCTGAATTTTTTTTACAGGATTATATAATACTGGTTGTAAGAAAGGCCATGTTCAAGAGGGAGGACATGGTACGAATTGCTGCTACTAATGCTATAGTTGAGCTGATTATCGCGGAGAGCAGGAGAAACGAAGCCAATCCTTTTGAAGATTCATCAAGCCAGCCGAGCTGTAGCCAACAGCCTGGAACACATCTAGAATTTGGTAGGGGTCTCTTTCAGGAGCTAAGTGGATTGCTTCGCAGATGTCTATCGCAACAGGTATCACTGCTTTCATTATGTTGTACCATGCAACTGTCCTTATTCTTCATCTCTAGTAAGACATACAGTTCCCAGCATCGTTAATTTGCTCTTGCAGACCAGTGTCAAAGAGGTCTTATACGAGGGTCTTATACGTATTGTTACATCTGATCCAGCTATTGCTGACAGTGTCCTTGATTTCCTCTGGCCTCACTTCCTAAACTATTACACAGAGGTAATACTCCCTGACAGACTCTTGTGTCCATTTCTGTTTGTTGGTCAGTGTAGACTGTTATTTCTCAAATTACGTTATTGATCCTCTTAATCACATCCTTGGAAAATGAAGTTGGTCTCATGAGTTCTTGTTGCTGACTTGCTTTAGGATGCAGAATGCCCTCTTAAAATTGGTTTATGCTTTAAAGTGGAGAATGCCAAACTATGCATTATGGAACCTTTAGATTGCCTTCTGTCATGTATCTCAAGAATTCTGCGAATTCAGCAAACTAGTAAATGTGAACGACCACATGATGCATATAAGTGCTTTGGTTTTGCTGCTTCACAAGATAATGAGGTTTGGTCTTTCTCACGCTGAGTTCTGTTGATAAACACCTAAAGGTTTTGATATTATTCTATGTTTGTATAACCCAAGCTATTTTCAGGCTGGTCGAACATCAACAAGTGATTTATTTGTGAAGGCTTTATCAAGCATCCAAAAGTATTTGAGGATATCCATCACAGAAGGTTTGTGATACATAATAGATAAAGAGAATCAATTTGTGCTCAGTAATGCTACTCAAGAGGACATCATTTTGTGCTCACAATTTTTACTTGTTGACAGCCCAGCGAGGACAAAGCCAAGAAGCTGGATCTCTTTCTTCACCATCTGAGATGGCTCACTGTCATAACTTGGCTATGCTTGGAATCATTGAGGTTTTTGTTGATTTTGCCGCTTCAAAACTGGAGAAAGCCTCTGATGAATCAAAGGAAATGATAGAAAAAGAAATACTAGAGCTTGTAGATGCTCACAGTGTCTTAGAGAGAAATAAGAGCAATTATAGGGAAAAGATTGCACGGAAAAGAGGGAATGCAGGTGATACTACAGAAAAGGCCACCAACGAACCCAAGGATAATTCAAATGCTTCCTTGCAGAAACTTCATGAAAAGAGTGGTAAATTTGTGGATTCGAGTTTGTATGAACTTTCAGTACTGTGTGTCAAGCAGTGCAATGCTGATAGTTACAACAACTGCAGTCAGCGTCCTAGCCAAACTAAATGTAACCAGAGCTCCTATCTGGTATCTTTTGTTTTGAAAGCCTTTCTTGAACTGTTCAAATCACTTGCAACTAAGGACAGTGGTGACTTCAGAATAAAGCTGTATGAAGATTTAAAAAGGTTAATCCAGCCAATAATGCAGCTCATATGGCGTCTTCTGTTAGATTCAAATCAAGAAAATGGTTCCAGCAAGAGGAACATGACCCAAGGAAAGAAAAACATTGAGTGCAAAAAGGATCAGTTACATTTGGCTCTGGCATGCCTAAAAGAACTACTTCAGCCAAGTGTATCAGGAGATCACTCTAGCGATATTATTGAGGTTATAATATCTTCAGCTCCACCAAATATAGAGGATATGGTGGATGCTGGCGAGCTTGACAAGAATGACACCACTATAGTTGAAGATCGAAGCACAAAAAATGTTCAAGTGCTTCTGAACATATTGAAAGTGTTATATGCTCGAGTTCTTTCACAATCCCTTTTACGTGAATCCGAGGTAAATTTATTTGTGATCTGGCCTGGAAAGCAACAGTGGATAGTTTGATTACTGGATAGTTTGATCTGGCCTGGAAAGCATCAGTAGTACAACTTTGTACACTTTTTTTCTGGTGGAAAGTACTTTGATCAATTTATTTGTCTTTTATTTGTTGTACCATGGAATATGTTATGTTTCTATTGAGAATCAACTATTTTGAAGTCGAATATCATGAAATGGACTATAAATAAATATGAATGAATGGCTTCTTTTGTAGATATACTAAAATTTCTTGTTCATTTCTGTAGGCTGTAACTGAATTGATTTTGAGTATATCAAGAAAACTACATCTTGAACAAAGGCATCTTGTTGGAAATTGGGCTATGGATCTATGTAGAAAGAAAACCATGCAAAGTCCCAGTATTGCGCGAGAGGTGATAAAACTCGCTATCCATCTTACACCAGCTCCAGATGACATGATTCTTGTTTGTGAGATAGCTGCTGAGTTGAAGAAATTAATGACCTCTGGAGAAGATAATTCTAGAGATTCTTCTGATACATTTCATACCATTAACTGTAAAACAAAGAGCTCACTTGCTGCTGTCTGTCTTCAAATGGTGGAGTTATCTCTTACTGAATTGGACTGGGGTCTTGGTAAGCTTAAATCAATTCTTACATTAGGTTACGATTCTGCTAACGTTGATGAAGATCAGCCAGCAGATGAAAGAATGCAAAGGTTGGCTTTGGAGGAAGCACTCTACTCAAGATCAATATTGGTAGTTCACGCCCTCTCGTCCTTTGCACATATGAGCCTTAAGGGTAGGTTGTGAGGTACCATGAAACGTCCATTTTGTTCCATTTCTACATGTGGCCTAATTTGAGCTTGCATTCTCAGATACTCAAGCAGAACACTTTCTGAAATTGACTGCCAAGTTCTACAAGCTCTTAACTCGCATGTCAAAGTCCCAGATTGCACCTAAAGGCTATACACAATTCATTCCAAGCCTCAAGTTTCAGAAACTGGCAGAAGTAACTTGCAGGATGCTCACTTCTACACTTTATGACTTCGTCTCTTCAGTTCAACAGGTCCTTTTCATTTTCTAAATACATCATTAATGAGTATGGCTTCTATAACTGAGGAACTTGTTTTCTGTTTTCCTTTCCTCTAATGTTGCAGAATCTGGAAGCACCAAGAAAGGGGAACCTCGCTAAAATTAGAAGAGAAAGCAAATGTATCCCTGATCTTATTTATCAGATTGAAGATTATGAGAAGTATCTAATACAGCTAAGCAAGCTCACTAAGGTGAACCTTTTGAGACATGCCAAGCGTAGTGTAGCAAGAGATTTTCGGATAGAAGATAAATCTGGAGAAGGACAACAGGAAGAGGATGGTACTTCAGCCAATGCTGTACCATCTGATAATGAGCCTTATGAGGGGGCAGGAGGTCCAACTCCAGTCGAATCATATGCTGATGAAAATGCATCATCTGAAAGTGAGCATGATGAGGATGCAGGAAGTCTGAAAGCTCCAGTTGAAGCAAATGCTGATGAAAACATTAGGTCTAGCATTCCATGTGGTAGTCCCGTGCGGGAGTCTGAATCCGATGAAGAGGAAGAAATATTAGCTCGGAGAAAGAGAGCTAAGACAAAACAAATAGTTCAGGATTCTGATGATGAAATGGAAGATAAATAGAGGTTTCTGTAGACAGTAGCTCAAAGTGTGTGTTATAGTCAACATCAAGCTAAGGAGGATATATTGGTTATAAAATGTAAATATATGGTTTTGCAAAAGTTTTTTATGGGTCATTAACTCATCATATTGATCATAGGCAATTCACAGAAAATATGTAAACTAGATGTTTACGCTCTTCCTTGGTTACAATTTTCATTGTGAATTTAATCATTAGGAGTTCCATCATGGTTCATAAGCGTGTCTGCGTGTATGCATTTGTGGTGTCAACAAATGTCTATGTTTTACTGTGTGTATGTGGTTTTAAAGTCACATCACAGTTCATCTTAACTGATATCTGCAGTTTACATATGTTATTACAGTCTTTTTTATGAATTTAAGCATGAAGATTTAATTCATATTAGGTCATTGATTTATACCGCATGCTAAATCATTGGTAAATAGTTATATATTTTGGCAAACGTATCAACTGCATTTTTATAATTATATAAACTGGAAGCCATGAACCAGAATAAGAAAACCATGGACTTCATTTCTGCGAATAAGAACAAATGCACAAAATAGTATTCAAATTTCAAAAGAACGCATATGTTCCAACTTCCATCAATTTGTGGCATGACCTAAAAAATCGCAAAGCAGTAGTTACAGACAACAGAACGCAATAGAGTATTCGAATTCCCTTTTTTGAGCGGAGATAAAAATCCATTTTGAGAGAGTTTGATTTCACTTTTCAAAATGCAAATCTGAAGGAACAGAACCAAAGGGTTTGCTCGGTCGGGTAGCAAACCCGCGGCCCGCTCGAAGTCCGAACCCAAACTTCCATCTGGTGGCCTCGAACCCATTCGGGTTGACACCACGCCTCCCCTATATAAGCGTCACTCTCTCGACTCGCCTCCAAAACCCTAGAACCCGCCCCTCCGCCGCCGCCGCCGCAGGCCGTCACTGCTCGCCGCGCTCCGCCATGGTAGCCTCGAACCTCCTCGCGGGCTTCTCTTCTCCGATACATTGGACCAGTACCTGACACATAGCCCCCATCTCCTCGCAGGGTATCGATCTCGTCGCCGGCGGCCGGAACAAGAAGACCAAGCGCACCGCGCCCAAGTCCGACGATGTCTACCTCAAGCTCCTCGTCAAGGTACGCGCAATCCCAGCCCCGATCTGGTGGCACCGGCAGCCTTCTCGCCGTTCCGTGGCTCGGATTTGGATTCCTCCAGCATCGCGTGCGTCCCGTCTCCTGATCTGTCCGTGTGTGCTCGCAGCTGTACCGCTTCCTCGTCCGGAGGACCAAGAGCGACTTCAACGCTGTGATCCTGAAGCGGCTCTTCATGAGCAAGACCAACCGCCCGCCGCTCTCGCTCCGCCGCCTCGTCAATTTCATGAAGGGCAAGGTCTCTCTTCGATTCCTATTCTGATTTGGTTCGCTGATTGTGCCTTTTGGTTTCTGTGGTTTCGTGTGACATTGTGTTTGTTTGCGGGAGTGCAGGAGAACCAGATTGCTGTGATCGTGGGCACCGTGACCGACGACAAGAGGGTCTACGAGGTGCCGGCGATGAAGGTGGCTGCGCTCAGGTTCACTGAGACGGCGAGGGCCCGGATCGTGAATGCTGGCGGCGAGTGCCTCACCTTCGACCAGCTAGCGCTCCGCGCACCTCTGGGCCAGAACACGGTAATTTCACTGTTCAACTCTAATTTCCAGGCTTACTGCTCAGATAAACGTGGATTTGAATAATGCTGTCGAGTTAATCTTTGTTAGTTTATTGTGATGTTGAACATTTATTAATTGCTGGTTGGGATACATGATTTATGATCTGACTTTGACCTATATTGCTTGAACCATTCGTTATTGAGCCGTGTGTTATCATATTTCTGATACTCTGCCAGCATTTTCTGTTTGATGGTCTTTTGTGCTGTATCTGTTCTGAATGTGCAGAGTTGTTTGCAGTTAATATTCAAAACCTTAAAATTCAATTGAAGTCCAAAACATTCTACATTTTCCTTGTTATCTCTCAATGATGAGAACAAAGCAGACGGGCAGTCAGAACCTGATGTTGTGTTGAGTGTCTGCATGTTTGTGCATTCCTTTTCAGGAATGCATCTGAGAGTGAGAACAAGTTATTTACATGAATCCTCAATTGCTTGTCAATATGTTTACCTCACATGTGTAGCAACTTAAGTTTGCTCGATCATTTTCTGAGTTCGTTCTGTTTTACACATGATCATTGAGTCGCTTAATTTGAGCATGCACCTTTGTTAGTTATTTTTCTTCTTGGAGATTTCTGAGGGCCAAGAAGTTATAATGGGTGCATAGATCTATATGGTTGTCTTACCAGCCCATCGCATACTACATCATCGCTTTGGTGCCAAATGATCTAACCGAAATTTATTACCACCTTCTCCTTGTGCACTTCCTTATTATTGGTTACTTTTGTTGGGTTATCAAATTTAGATTTTCATGTTTGTTGTGTTAATTTGACAACATTTTTAAGCATACCTTAAACTTTCCTATTTTCTGATTTTTGTTTCACTGCTACTATCAAATAATGGAAGATTAGAAGTATGGCAGATGATGGATAATCTTATCCTACACACTGAATCTATTGTGTAGACCAAATACTCCGCTTATTATCTGATGCCATTAGTTAATTAGCTCTCACTGTTCATTGTTTCTTGGGCGCTTGATTATTATGTTGTGTGCTAAAAAGGAGTAAATTGAGGCTTGTTTATTTTGCATGGTTTGCTTGTAACGTTTGAATCATGAAAGTGCTTGGTGTTACATACTTGCATTCCTATCTGTCTCACATGCATGTCTTCATGGTTTAATAATCTGTAGAGGTTTGCTAACTTTTACAATGGAATTGGGGTACTCTCATTTATGACAATCTTTTCAAATATTTATGTGAGCTACATGTAGACGATTGAATCTCACTATTTGCTACAATCCTTAGGTTCTGCTAAGGGGACCTAAGAATGCTAGGGAAGCTGTGAAGCACTTTGGCCCTGCACCTGGTGTGCCCCACAGCCACACCAAGCCCTACGTCCGCGCCAAGGGAAGGAAGTTTGAGAAGGCAAGAGGAAGGAGGAACAGCAGAGGCTTCAAGGTCTAAGTTGTTGTGCCTTATCCATATGGTCTCACCTAGTGGACTAAATAGATCTTGTTTCAGTCCGAGAGTTCTATGTTAGCTCACCTCAGTTTCAGGACGTTTGAGGGCTCTTTGTTATTTGTACACCCAGTTCCAGGATCTCCTAAATTTTGCTCGATGTTTTGCACTCTATCGGAAGTTTGCAAGTGTTTGTTAACATATTAGGGTTTTGCACCTCTGCTTCCCTTTTAAATCATTTTGATGCAATATTGAACCATCTAAGATAGAATTTGGGTGGGGAATAGGGTTTTGGATATCCGATTCTCTTTTGAAGTTTTAAATGGTGTTTGGTTCATTGGTTGAATGTAAATGGAATGGCAAATGCAATCAGAAAATGCTGTATTAGAAATGATGTTACCAATTACTGAAGTTGTTTGGTTTCACGGCAATGAAACCATAACAGGGTGTTGCACAGCGCGTCTGATGCCAGTATGACAGTTTGAGCGAGCCGTTCAGGGTTAAAGTAGGATGTGGAGCATGAGGGAGCCACGCAAAATCGTCTGAAGCCCGCATGCTAGTGACAATCATTTTTCCTTTTTTTCCCCTTGTCTCTTCTCTGTTGCTCAATGCTACCTCCGTTCCAAATTACTGTTACGAAACGGGGTTTCTCTGTTGCTCAATGCTACCTCCGTTCCAAATTACTGTTACGAAACGGGGTGTCTGTTCCTAACAGACACCTCTCTATACTCGGTGACCTCATCAACAGAGGAACAGACACCTCTCTATACTCGGTGACCTCATCAACAGAGGAAGAGGATTAGCAGTTAGTATAAGCAGTTAGCACTACGAAGGACATGTCCCTTCGTTAGTAGATTGTTCCATTGAATAGTTGCCTTTTCCCGAACAGTCACGTCCATACAACGCGACTCTTCACTTGTATATAATCCAAAGAGATCACTTGTATATAATCCAAAGAGATCAGTAAACATTTAATACTTTCCAAAATCTCTGTTCATTTACATTCACATTCAACACATTATCAGCACTGCTCGTGAACAGAGAACAACTGACATGCGAATGCTCCTGAACAACCCACGGTAAGCATCATGGCCAAGATTGACTTACCGTCTTACCTCGTTCGTGGTCTCTTCTACGCCCTTCGAAATGTTCGTGGAGTTCTTCGCCGGCCAATCCGCCACCGCAGCCACTATGGACAACGCCGCAGCGTCTTCGAGCGCCTTGGGCCTCGCGTTCGCCGCAACAATGGCAACGGCCGCCTCTTCGAGTCTGCAGTTTGTGGCCTCCGTGCAAATGTAGTTCCTTGCCGCCAATGGACTCCTGTTCGTGGCCGCCTTGCTTCTCCTCCGCGCGATCCTCTTCTGCAAGGCCAGCCACCATCTCCTCACCTTGGCTTGGATGGTGTCGGCCCCAGCAACGTCAAACCAAGCGCTGTTGAAGCCCCGGCACCACCAATTGTTGACACCCTGGCACCACGTCGTCGAAACGTCGCCGCCCGTTGAAGCTGTGGTGGCTACAACCGCCTATGTCCCATGGAGCCGATGTCGCCGGCACCGGCACCACCTCACTTCTGGTGCGACTTCTGCAAGGTGTTCACATCGATCCCGCACACACTCGAGTACGCCTACTCGCTGCCGACGCCCACACCAGCCGCTCCAACTCCTGTAGTGACAAGAAACAGTGTACCTCGCCTGATCCGTGGTTCCTGAACACGCGGGCTGCTCCCGCGCTTGACGCAATGGAGGTTGAGGAAGGGGATGCGGTGTCCAGCCCCAGCATCAACAATAGCGCGGCGAGGACTGGCGCCTCGGCGTAGTACTTCCTCGACAGGGCCGGATCTCTGTTCATTCACATTCACATTCAACAATTACAATTCGTTTTCTCCCTCCGTCCCGAATTATCTAGGAACATAATTTTTATCTACATATCTAGACATAGCATATATCTAGAAAACATATCTAGACATAACATATATCTAGAAAACATATCCAGACATAACATATTATTTAGAAAAAATAAAACGAATAGTAATTTGAGATCTGAGGTGGCAAGGATGGAGGAACTAGCCAGCTGGTGCGGTAGTTGTCGGTAGGCTATTCTTCTTAACCGCTTAGCTTCCAGTAGACTATCTCTGCTCTTGGCCCCTGTCGGACCGGCTACAGTACTAATCATGTGCTGGTAGGAAAGTTCTTGCGCTACTTAAGATCTGAAAACAGTGATGAGCAACAGCCAGCCTTGTTCTTGAACGTTCAACTGGATAAGCTGTTTCATGCCCCCAAATCATCTCATAGGAGCTAGCTTGATGTATTACTACTTGAGAAATGAGAAGAACAAAAGATTTGTAAATTGAAATACTGAAAAAAAAAGAGGCATGCTTCCACGCACATTTTGCTACCCAAAATACTGGAATTCAAATAAAACTGATGTCGTTGTGTAATGTCAAGTGTCGTTGCTCATGTGTGTAACAGAACAGGAACAGACATTCAGGCAAGCTGAAGCTACCCCTTGTTTATAGTACTTTATACCAGAAAGAAATAGAAACTATAAGTATTAATGAAAAAAAGGATAGAGAAGGAAGCAGCAAGAATATCAAATAAAATATAGCTTTCCTGGTAAAGTATCATCTCGTAATGTTGTACATCCAGATGCTACAAGATTTGTTGAAGTCCAAGAATAGATGGAGGCATGCTATTGAGTATTGATTATGCCTTACACAAGCTAGAAGTATGCCCATCAAGAATGATTACAAGATCTCACATCACTAAAATAACAGAGCCCCTAGTAGACAAGATGGCGCTGGCCGTGGTCGATCCCACCGGCGCTCCAGGTGCAGGTGCCGGCGCCGCTTCTCTGGTACGGATGATGGCGTTGGCGGTAGCGGCGTGCCGGCGACGTGCCCGACTCCGCGTTGGGGAGGACCAACGGCGACGGGGCCAGCGGACTTGGGCTGTAGTCTGGACTCTGAGGCGGCGGCGCGCGCGCAGGAGGCGTCCGGGGCGTGTAGTCCGGTGATGCGGCGCGCCGGGATGGACTCGCAAGAGCGCACTCCGGGGACGCGGCGCCTGCAGGCGGATCCGACGGCCTGCAGTCCGGCGACCCTGCTGCTCTCCAGAGACGGCTCACGGGCGTGTACTCAGGTGACGCCACGCGGTACGTCGTCGGTGTCGACGGCGCGTAGTCCGGGGACGCGCGGCTCGTCGCCGGGGTCGACGGCGCGTAGTCCGGTGACCCCACCCTCCAGCCGCAACGGTCCAGCGGCATGTAGTCCGGGGACGCGGCGCGGCTCGTCGTCGGGGTCGACGGCGCGTAGTCCGGTGACCCCGCCCTCCAGCCGCAGCGGTCCTGCGGTGTGTACTCCGGCGAGCATGGGCGAGACGGGGAGCTCGACGGCGAGTAGTCCGGCGACGCTGCGCGGCGCAGTGGCGGCGGACCGAGTCGCAGAGTCGTCGAAGGCGCGTGCTTAGGCGTCCCTTTCCTCCAGCGAAGGCTCACCGGCGTGTACTCCGGCGACGCGGAGCGCGGACTGGGCGTCGCCGTCAGGGGCGAGTAGTCCGGGGACGACGGGCGGCGGCGGCGCTGACCGCCGGACTCCACGAATGAGAGGACCCGCGCCATCAGCGCAGCGGAATGGAGCAGGGCGGCGAGAGAAGAGCAGGCGCCGGTGATCGAGGGGCAGGAGGGCGAGAGAGGAGAAGGCGGCGGCGAGCAGAGGATCGGTGGACGATGAGCGATCGGAGTGAGGTGGGGAGAGACAGATGTAGGCGGCACACCCACACGGTCGCGTGGGGGCCAAGCTGCCCGCGAATCCGAGTTGCCAAGGAGCTTGCTTGGACCCCACGCGAGCTGAGGCGGTTCGAATTTGGATCGGGGATGGTTACTGCTTTCTTCTTTCTTTCTTCAGGGTTGCTAATGCTTCGTGCCGGCCTAATCATCCGATCGTGTCCAGACCGCGAAGCCTGCGATTGGTCACCACTCACCAGATGCAAGTATGCGGGGGACAAATGCAGGTGCCCTTTTTTTGGCGTTAATACATGCAAATGCAACATACGGAGTAGCACATAGTAGTGTGAGTATTCTCGTAATTCGAAATGTAAAAGAATAAGAAAAAAATAGAAAAGTTCTAAAATTTCCGGTGCAGAGTTTATGCGCGCTAGTCCAAGAAAAATCAGCGGGGACCTATCTTAAAGAAATCGGATCCAGTTTTGAGTTTCTTCGGTGCTGCAATGCAAATCGGAGCACAAGCTCTCACAAATACAGTCTTACAGATTTCTTACCAAAGCCTTGCCACCAATGCTGACATACATGAACACGACCATTGGCAACATAGGCAATTAGGCATATGGCGGAAAGTTGAAATGGAGACGCATATGTACAAACACAGCACAACACTCTTGTATTGTTTCAGTGTCGTTGCAGTTGATTAACAAGTCAATTTTTTCACTACATAAATCCGCAGTAGTTTCTCCCGTAAAATGTTAGATGTCAGCATTCATCAAGTACTGAACCCTTCTTTCTGGAAAGATGGACTAGTACATGAAACTTTTCCGTTCCCTCTATAAAGAACAAAGCAACTACTACTTTCTTATCGTCATCTAATTATACAATTAATCATTCACAATCCAGCTGCAAAAATTAGCAGAAGCGTAATATCCCATATCTAGTTTAGGACACCATATTCATACACACCAGATGGCAGGTTATTCAAACTGTGCATATCTCAGTTAAACTGTGCTCAAAATTTTCCACTGCAAAATTGAAGCTATACAATAAAATTTACAGGCAGACTACGAGAATAACCAAATACGGACAAAATTTGGGAATTAGAGTTCCGGTCAAAATTCTAGCTGCACATTTAAGTAGACAACTAGTATATGCAAGCCACATAAGTGGGAGAACAGCCTTTAGCAATCTTTTTTAAGGCCTTCTGTATAATCCAACAGATCCCTGCACTAACACTCTAACAGTACCCTACTCGCTCTGCTATGTACACTCACATTTAGAATGATGCATATGTCTGGTTCTAGTTTGCTTGCCCTCACTGTCTATTTTGACAGAGAAGTAAAGGGCTCCACTCGCTCACCAACCATGATCTGACCAACAAAATTATTGAGCGATCCATGTGGTGCTTTCAAAAGTACCTCCATCTTGGAGGAGATAATGGTGAAGGGGTGAACTAATGTGGTCACACAAGTCTCCTGATATCCACTAGCACTCAAGAACACCCAATGGACACCAGCTACATCCAACGGACCAACCAAGAACACCAAGAATCATGTCAACACTTGAGCATGCACTGACCTGCAAGTACAGAGATTATTTAGGTAGAATGCTCATGTAGAACAACATGCTTCAAAGACAAATACTACCTCCAGTCCTGAATGCATGGTGTTTTGGACAAACAAAACATTTTATTTGTTTGTTCAAAATGTCACGTTTTAATGACTGGAGGTAGTTGTATCAATTAAGAAAGCATACCACATTCTCATAGCTTCCCTCAAAATGGAACAGCACTACACCCATTCCCCTCCTTTTATTAACTTCAGCCTGGAAAACACGAGAACTAAGATGATCAGGCACTAACAATACAAAGAGCATGTATATCCAATTAAGTGGACGAAAAATGCAGTAAAATAGCTAAATGGCCATTGTATAAAGTACCGCACAACTGCACAAGACCAAAAAAGAAAAGAAAAGAAAAGATGGACATTTCACACTGTTAAGAATCTAGGAAAGTTCAGTTCACGTACCACACAAGAACATATGGTAATTCCACAGGCTGTTAAAGCCGATGTAACTTCTGCCATCATCCCTGTGAATGTCACCAAATTAATCCACGAGATTTTACAAACATTACCAATCAAAGATCAATAAGAATATAGCAAACATAAGGAATGATTAGTACAAAGCTAGTAGCAGCTACAAATAATAAGTATTTCATTTAACGAAAGAAAAGCAATAGAATGTACAATTGTCAAATCAGTATCTTGAAGGAGGATAGGCAAAAAACTATGCACGGAGAGCACACAGTAATTGCACTTGAACATGTTTGCAGTAAAGCTCAGATATTAATTTAAGGTAGAGAGGATACGAAGATCAGTAATTCAATATAAATTTTCTGTTTAGTACAACAGTATGGCATTGGAATAGATTACCTTTTCGGTCAACACAGGCTATGCAAAGCCATTGGATAGAGCTGCCTTCTGTATTATGCCAACCAGAAATTTTACCAGATTTCCAGTGATCCAAACCAGGAAAAACGTCCTTGCAGGTGGAATTGCCAGGGCGCATTAATTCACTGAAGCTATCACCTCGAATTGTAGAATGACCATTAATTTTGATGCCCAGTTCCTTAACAGTTTTGTTTTGCTTCCCATTGACCTTTGGATGGACATTATTAACAGGTAAAAAGCCATCGCTACTTTTGTTGACAAAGGATAATTTATCTGAATTTAATATCTTCTCCCAGTTGAATTTACTATCTTCCTTCTTGGTGCTTGGAATTGAAAGCTCACTGTCACTTTCGTCTTCAATATCAGCAACAAAATTATTGACTGCCTCAGCAGTAATTTCAGCAGCAGAAAGGGCAGCTTGCTCCTTTAAGAACTGGATAAGGAAAAGATTCATTACTGCAATCATCTGATAATGTAGGAAAATAATTTTAAAATGATAGTAGGACATACTTTCATAATTTTGTGTCTAGCGCTGCGAGTTTTGGCGTGCTGTAGCCACTGCTGGTGACGCTGGAATGCATATTTACTAGATAATTTCTGAAATAGGAAATAAATACATTGAGTTGATCGGGATGCTCATGGATATAATACATTTTCGCCAATGCAATTGCTCCCTTGAAACCTTCCTCATAGATGCAGTGCGGTAAAATGAGGAGCATCGTGATACTTCAAACATATATGTAGTCCAGATATGCATCCAAATTGTTATAATATCAAAGCAATGTTTTAAAAGACAGTTGCAGTTAGTGGGCAGTAATCACACCTTTATGCACTTATGCAGGTCAGTAGCCTTGAGGGCTCTTGATATGTTGATTAAGGGCATTGATATCAGATTGGTTGGGCTACCCAGTGCCATAGGTTAAAAAACCAACAGATTTGTTGATTTGCTTAAAAGACCATGCATGCAGTGAGACCAAAAGTGCAGCACATATGTCCTCTCTAGGAAAAAGAAAGTAACGTTTTGTTGCATGGAGATGCTATGATGCACGCATGCATCCACATTCTGATATATCAGTCAGAAAAGAAGCAAGATATCATGAATCAGTTAGACAAGAAAACACGGAAAGGTCCATGCCGATCCCTGCATGTACAATCTCTTTTAAACTCAGTATGCATGTACAAGAAGTGCCACAACCTCATGTGACCTATCAAGGGAATTATCAGTTATAGCTAACTCGCTGGGTATTCCAAGGTTTGCATTTCAAGTACAGTGGTTGTGGAGGAGAATGTAAAGATTTATGAAGGCCTGACTTGGTAAAAGCTGGAAATGCCCTTTTGGGAATCAACAAGAATCTTCAACACTCAGTAATTGGCATATTTATATCCTTCCGAGAAGGTTGTCATACTGCACTATGCATTTCTCTCCAATACTACCTCCAGATAAAGAAAACATGACGATTTGGACAAATAAAACATTTCGCACATGCTGGTAATATTCTTGTATAACATTTCAGAACTATGATCATACAGAGGTTCATATTAGGAAAACAAATTTAAGAGCATAAAGTGACCAATAAGCATGTAAACACTGCAGAAGTTTGACAAAACCAAAATTGCACCTTGTATGTGTGTATCTTGACATTGCAAAAAATAGTAAAAAGTGTAGAACAGAAAGAAACTGTGTGATCTATGAAAGGAATACTGACATCATAAGTTATAATCTCGACCACTTCAGCATTTGCAAGTACATGGATTGGTGAAACTAGATTGCCATTCACCTGCAAAAGAGCATATGAAGACAATAATGTAATCCATCATTAATAATGTATTGCCATTTTTCTTCGTGAGATACCTTTGCTGCAACCATTTTGTTGCCGATTTCAGTATGGATCAGATAAGCATAATCAACCACTGTGGCTCCCTTAGGCAGATTTTTAATCTACATGTAACAGCAAATTTAGACCCCAAAAAACAGTATATGCTATTAAGTAATGTCTCCAAGTTCATTGCCTCACCTCGCCTTTAGGAGTAAACACAAAGACACGGCTTCCCAGAAGATCTCGGGTGATAGTATCAACAAACTCCCTAGAACTCATATTACCAACAAACTCTTCTTGCCATTCGCGGATTGCATTGAGCCAACCAATCTATAAAAGATGGTAAGCTATTCAAAATTTTCCCAAGCCCACTGGTACTAATATTTAAGGGAGAAGTACAATAAGCTTTGAAAACATTAGTATGATTATATTAAATAACATTAATACCCTCAGAGCAAAGCCTGTATTATTGAGGCAGATTACTTTTCCCTTGGAATTTCTTCCACTTGATATTCCAGGGCGAACAGGTCCAGAAACCACCCCTCTTCCACTGTAATGTGCAGCAATGCCTCTTTCTGCTATTAAATCCATATCTTCTGTTCTAATCTGCAATATGGTTAGAATTTTAAACATAGGTCATGATGAGCAACACAATAAAATGCTTTCCTTGCTTGAGATTTGCCAGTTTAAATTTAATAAATTAATTAGTATGCAGCATTACCTGAACTTCCAAATGGAACATACTTTCATTAAGAAATGGTATCACTGTTGTGTGTAGACTTTGGTAGCCATTAGGTTTTGGAGTTGCAATGTAATCTTTCACCTGTTGGCACAATTGATCACTAGATAAAACTGTATGATTCACAAAAGAACATCGAATAGGACAAAAAACAGATAACTCACAGCTTGAGGAATGGGTGTCCATATGCCATGAACAAGACCAAGAACATGATAGCAGATCTGAATTGAATTAAACATATTTGTGACTTGTGAGCCAATGACACATTCACTGATAAGCAATATAGTAATTTGTTGTTAGTTGTACCTGTTGCGCAGTGCACAATGGCCCAACACCATTGCAGGATTTTGGTTTTATGATGATCCGCAGCTAAGCAAATAACATGTAAGGTATGTTATTTTACAAATACAGGACATTCAAAAGGGTAATATAAATAGTATGGAAATTCAGAAAATCGTACCTGAGCAACCTGGTTCACCTCATTTATTGAACTCTTGGATTTGAGCGTAGTTTTGTAAATGCTGAAAGATGGCTCAAATAATAAATAATCCACCAAATAAACAACCTTACACCATATTACTAACTAAGAATCAAAGAACACTTGTGCCATTATAAAAAATATTTTTTGATTGATCTTTTGGTTTAAACTGCAATTGAGACGCATGATTAAGCAAATGAGCGTGCAGAGGCCACTGTACCACAAAGTATTATCATATTATGGAGTGATTTTTGGTCAGCAATGAATGTGATCCGGTGTCCAACCCTCTTATAAAAAATAACTGGTGAAAATGTGTAGCAAACTGGTAAATTGTATGATCTCATAGGAAATGAGTTGGAAAATTCTGTAAGGTCTAGGGAATACTTATAGCATGCCAGCACTACAGCAAGCAGAGACGGTATTAATTCTGTGATAATCTGATTCCTCATGAAAATAGATAGAACTCTCTTGGGAGTATCAAGCCAGCAGTACTTTTAGTTTCATGATGAGATGGCATGCGCTCACCTGTAGAGCTCTTTGTAAACTGAGCGCACTTCTGTCTCAACACTCACAAGATCAAGAAACTGATCCTCACCAATCTTTTGCCTTAAAATTCTATTTGCCTGGAATTGAAAAATCACAAAGTAATGCCATCCATTGCAAACACGAGAGAATGATGCTGAACCATGCAGTATCAATCGTAACTTATAAGCTAGCAATCAAACACAGCACCTCTTCCAATTCCTGTTCATGGGCCTTGTACAAGTCTTCAACTCTTTTCCTTAGTTCAGCAAAACCAATGGGGTTCACGTACATGAAGGATAGATATTCCAATTCAGACTACAAAGACAAGAGCTGCTGGTCAAATGGAAAGCACTAAGAGTAAAACATCAGATATAGGATTTTTGTGCAGATACTCCACAGATCTACAGAGAGTGATATACTGATATATGCCTATATGACAAAGAGACACTTTTGGCACTAATTCTAATCATAAAAACAGCAGTATGGGATCACCTATTCTAATCATAAAATAGAGTGCACAAGTCTTGCTTTGGTCCCTCAATTTTGAGAGCTAGGCCGTTCCCAACCTTGAACACCATGATTAAAACCAGCAGCAAAGATTAAGAGACTACTTTAAAAAGTTTAGGGGTTGGAGTGGACTATTATTGCAGTAGAGGGTGTGAATACTAGAATTATTCCTCAAAATATGTGTATAAGAAAGACTTAGGGACAGCAAGTGAACTATGACTTTATTATATTTTGTTTCTAAGAGTAAGGCAGAAATAAAAATATAGGACCAGATCTTCTCTTAAACAAGGGATTCTGTCATTGGAGAAGGATGACAATGTAGAGCTGAAACAAGTAAATATACAACACTTGTATTCACGTATAGGGTGTAGGCAAGTCAACAAGTTGTGCAACAGCTCTAAAGATGAGAGCAGCAGGCTATTGAGAATTTGACTTATCAGTGATATAAAAGAGGCAACATGGCACTGAAACCAGCTACTTTTAAATGATGCCCAAAATTTTAACAACAAAAAACATAGGCAGCATATGCGGCAAAATAGAACGAGCTGAAAATAGAATGAAAAAAGCAATATAGTATTAAAGTTAGCTCTTATAGGTCCTAGGCAACACAAGCAGCAGATACCTTTATTCGGTACATCCCGAGGAGTTTTGCTAGAGGTGCAAAGACCTGCAATGTCTCCATGGCAATGGCATACTGCAAAAAGTTGTGCTTAGTGCTTAGAATGGAAGTACGGTGCAGGCATATCTCAAATCACTGGAACAAGAATTCACCTGCTTGTGCTGAGGCATATGTGTGAGAGTACGCATGTTATGCAACCTGTCTGCCAGTTTGACAATGATCACACGAACCTACAGCATTGTTTTTCATATATTTTTTTCTTAAGTAAGCGGTGCGAAATAAATATATTTTTTCTGATAAGATAGTCCATATGGGATAAAAAAAGGATACCTCTTCTGTCATGGCAAGAAACATCTGCCTTAGGTCTTCTGCTTTAAGATCTTGTTTCGAACTACCCTCACTTTTGCACTGAAGTTTCCCCAACTTAGATACCTACATTTAAAATGGAGCATGTTTTTTGTGCTCAATTTACTACATAATCCAAAAAAATATATCATAAATTGCAGCCATAAAAAAATAGAAAGATGTGAGTCAATGATAGTGTACCTTTGTCTCTCCTTCAACAATACGACGCACGGTTGGACCAAACTCATTCTCTATTCTTTCAAAGGTAACCACATCTGTATCTTCAACAGTGTCATGCAATAAACCAGCAGCAATTGATTCCCAGTCAAGTTCCTAATTGTGCCAATAGAGCAGCATAGAACTTAGGTTCAATGTGTATACTAGGGACAATTAAAGAAATCGCATCATCATAGTGTCAATGATCCCAGTCAAGTTCCGAATTATGTCCAATGAGACAAATAAAGCTTAACTTCAGTGCTACTAGCCCCTAGGGAAACCCAAGGAAAATACATCACCAGTGTCAACAATATTACTACTCACATGCTCTCCAAGAATACGAGCAACTTCAACAGGATGAATAATGAATGGCTCTCCACTTCGCCGTTTTTGTCCACTGTGTGCCTCATATGCCAACTGCAGTCATTAGTGAGATATTATGATGCAGCCATTTCCACATAAACCAGAAAGTTCATAACTGTTTTCTCAAATAGCATGGAAGGAAGATATCGTGTATAGTCTACCTTCAAAGCATCATGCACAAAGTTTAACTCTTCAGGTTGAAGATACGAAACAACTGGTTTGAGATCCTGCTACATATACAGAAAAAAGTTACAATTCACTAGGATTGAAATCGACTCTTGCTTCACATAAGGAACCTTAGCGGTTAGCATTAAAGCTAAGCCTTGCTTCACCTAAGAACTAATCTTAAGTAGCACTTGACGAGGTACGATTGCACATTAACAATATATTTTCAAACTCAGAGGAGCAAATATGTACTACCAAGTTACAATATACGGGTGACACTTGGCAAAAGTGGCATGGTTGCTGAACTGAATGCATTGTGCTCAGCCCAGAACTACTACATTTTTAAAAAGTTCTCAAGGAGCTTGGCTTCTTTCTTCTTCATTTTTAGTTAAAACATGTGTTGGCACCATGGAAGAGAAAATATTTTATGGTGTTTGACTACCAGGAACAGAATAGCTCCTTATTCCATGCATATTCTTGAATATTTATGTGAAGGTTAGAGATACGATAGCGAGCACTATACATCATTTCTTTAAGAAAAGGGAAAAGCCCAAACACTGTTGTATTTTCACTAAAAAAACATCTCTGAATGGTAAAAAAGTAAAAGCTGCAGAGCAAGTTGAGGGATTTGATCGAAGCTTGAAACTGTAGATGTGCAAAAGAACACATTAAATAAACTCAATGTAATGATTCAATGACACACCTCCCACAAAGTCTCTGGGGAAATGAAGAAGGATTCAGATGATGAATAGCAGTAAGTTCTCCATGTTGGGTTGACAGAAGTAGACCAAGGTCTGAAAAAACTTTCAGAGTAAGCAGGTGATGGACCATAACCAAATCTCCCTTTATTGATGTCTTCATCCAAGGTGATGTGCGGTAACTGAAAAGATAAGCGACAGGCAATAAGATTTTTTTTAAAAAAACTCAACTTATAATCAATGAAAATGTGACTGTAGAAACGTATAAATGTAGCATGCTAACCAATGGAAATGTGACTGTAGAAACTAAAGATGTAGCATGCGCAGAACAACCATATTTCGAAATGGGGTTAAAAACTCACAAATTAACTATATGATCAGCATCATCACCAAGGTAGAGTATAAAGCAAACTGATAACCAAGGTTGAATGACGGGTATCATCGCAAGCTCTTGAATTCTACTTAGTTATATTAAGAACATTGGGACGTCTTTTGGTAGTGTTAAAATCTCCTTTGGACATGTCATCAGAAACATAGCTCCTTAAAGTGCTTAACCTTCCTTTCACAACTAAAGGGCCGACGCACTCCAGTGTAAGAACAAGATGGGTCACAACCAGCCTTTTTCATCGAAAGAGTGGTCCCAGTATGGTTCAACCATTTTCTGTCTAGCCCAAAACCAATCAGCCCTGCTCCTTCCCCACACTATCTAACTTATCCACATGCCAGAATGGCATTCCCTTAGCATCAGGAAGCATCTCTGCTGAATCTTTCCAGTTGGCTTAATCTGAGGTAGTAGCAGAGTGACCACAGACTTATACCTTTTCGTGCTATCTACCAGTTGCAGTTGTCAATACACCAAGGACAAAACTGAATTAATAGATATTGTACTAGAGAACATAATCCTGTAGTTTGGCGTGACTATGCATTCCAGGGGAAACTGGTGATAACAGTGGATGAACACAGAACAGAACTTAAGATGGTTAATACATCCTCAAGGAATGGTCTTATTGGTGTGGAGCCATTCATAGTTTTGTGGTTCTAAGAACTTAAGAAGAAAACAACCTCAAGTTTGTTTGTGAGGTTGCAAAATTCTTAGGAGCACAGCTAGTTTTCCACCAAATATTTGGCTACAGCAATTACAATAAATGCTCTCAAAATCTGAAGCATTGTCAAGTGGAAAGCTAAAAAATGAATGAAGAGTTTCCTAGCAAATGTTGTGTTACCTTTTTGGGGGCTCAGGTGAGTTACTTTTCAATCATTTCTTTATGGCTTAAATGGTACCAAAGATTAGCCTCTTTGCACTAGAAACTGTTCATTAATCCTCTTATGCTCTGTGATCAAATGGATGCCATTCTAGAATGTATGCTTCAAGTTATTATATTCACCACTAACACACATAAAGCACTAGATTGCATGTGTGAAATGAGCTAATGTCTAAATTACACCTATTTAGTAACAGAATATGTTTCAATTACATCTATTTAGTAACAGAGAGAGCACGTGAACTCTAAACCTATTTAGTAATTAGAACCACATAGAGTATGCCTACTATACACCTATTAAGTAACAGAAAGGGTATAACCATGTTTAGAAAGCAAATACACAAAACATAGAAAAAAAAGGGTCAAGGAAGGCAATAGAAAACTGTCATGCAAACCAGATGGCAAAGGTGACGAGCAACAGTATAAAGGCATGTCAGTTATTGATTTATTGAGCAGGGTACATGGAAAGAGTGTAACTGCTATGTAGGTGATTACAGGATGATTGACTACTGCAGGGAGGATCAATGAAACTGAATCTGTCCGGAACTTGTTTACCTTGAAGCATCAAAATGCTATGCCATGCATGCAAAACAAATTCCAGGTTGTGTTGTTCATTAAACTCAATTACAGAATAAATGGTCCCTTTAGTCTTTTGCTAGAGTAATTGTGAATTATTATTCAAGTGGATGGAATGTAATGCTGCTGCTGAAGATATAGCATTTAGCTAGTCACAGTAGCGAAAACATGATTGCCACAAAAGGAACGAGCAATGCATTTTGCTAGCTTATAAATTTAAATAAATGATAATGATCTATGCTCTAAACCCAATCTTTCATGAAGTCATGCGCAATCACTATACTTCGCTCTCCAACTCATAAATATATTCTACCAGCATCGAACGGCGCTTACCAAAACCAAGAGAACATCAGGCACTACGCCTAATCGTGATCATGCCAGGTAACCAAATAAATGCATATTCTATTTTTGAGAGGAAATAAATGCCTAATAATGAAATAAAACAGCTAACCAAACAATTGCAAAATAAAAGAATAAAACTGCAAGGAGAGGGCATTTAAATTATTATCCTGCATGAACTAGAAGCTAGAGGGATCAGTTTGAAGTCAGATAAAAACATGTTTGCTACCAGAATGGAGTAGTAGGCCACTACTTCCAGTCAGTCGGCCCTAAGTAGGCAAAACACAAAATACATCCCACGAAATCCATATCCACACTATGGCTCGAAATAACAGAAACAGCAAGAGAGCAGCAGCGACGCACCGAGTTGTTACTCCGACGCGACCGCCCACGCCTCCTCCAGCCGCCTCCGGCCTCGGTGTGGCCGCAGGAGGAGCACTGCGCGGTGCTGGCGAGGGCGCCCGTGAGCGCGCGCGGCGCGTTCCACGCGCACGAGAGCACGCTGCATTCGTAGGGCCTCCCACCCCCCTTCCACGAGGCGGCCCTGCACGAGCTCACGCACTCCAGCGACGACGCTGCACGCGGAGGCACCACAAAAGCATCAGGGGGCGGCAAAATCGAGAACCCTAGGCAGCGCGACGGAGCCAGCAGGACCGAATTGCGCGGCTGCAGCGGGGGGAGGGATAGCGGGAGCGGTGCCCGTTACCTGGCACGGCGGGAGGTGGGGTCTGCATGGCGCGGCGCGGCGCAATCTTATCGGCGGCGCGGAGGCCCTCGCCCGGTCGACGCCGCCTCCAGTGGGGGCCGGCGCGAATTGGGCGCGGGGAGCGGCGAGTCGGGTCGACACCGGGAGAGGAGGGAGGGGGGGCTTTGCCGAGGGGGAAGGAGGGGAGGGAGGGCGGAAGAACTCGAAGAAGGGATAACACGAGACGGAGGCCACACAAAGGCCGCGGCCGTGGTGAAATGGAACAGGGCGGATGCGGGGTGCGGGTGCGTGACTGCGTGCGTGCCCTCCTGCCCTTTTCGCTGGGTGCTCTTGCTCTGGACTCCGCAGCTCGCCGGTCTCTGCTTCTATTTTCGTCTCGCCGTGGCGATTTTAATTTGATTGGTTTTTATCTGTGGACTTTTTTGTCTGGTCTCTCCCTGCCGGGATGGCGTGGATCACTGGATTCTAGCGCTCCGCTCCACTTGTATCGTAGCTGCACAGCTGCTCTGAGCTCACCGCCGCAAGTAGGGTCTGAAAACGCCTCGCTTCGTGTCTTCATAATTCAGGCTGTGCAAATGAGGGTGTTCTGAAAACGCCGGACTTTAATAATACGTTTTTCGACAGAACTTAGTTGTAATGATCCGGAGAATCTTGTTTGGGAGAAAAAAGAAAAGAGTGCATGCGTGTCTTATTCATCATCATTCAAACAGTCCAGCCTTTTTGTCCTCTGACTAGCAAAAGAAGAAATGGTATTTTCCATGATCACATGGCCATTTCATGTGTAGCCAACAGTTACATGTGCAAAAAAAAGATAGATTATTTGCGGTTCTCATTATGTGACAACATATAAAGAAGTGCTGCTCGTAGGGCATGTCTTTTTAAGAACAGGATTTCTATATCTTCGATAGATCACAGATGGGAGTAGTATTTTCCACAGAAGAGCAAGGAATCAATAGGACAATAGCTGTAGGTTCGTAAAGGTGTTTGCCTTTGCGCTTATCTTTGTTTGCCATAAAAGAGCGAGAACGTTCAGCCGATACTATGAATAAAACAAAGTTTGTGAGCGGATTTGATTCTTTTATGGAAAACATCCTAGTGTTCTCATGTAAGTTCTGATTTTTTGAAGGAACCTTGATTCCCTTTACGTGCGGCCTATACGAATTAGGGGTATGTTTCATTGGCACCACAAAATGTCATGTTAAAAGTGTTTGGTTGCTAGCTACATCTTTAATTAATGTGACAATCATACTGTTGTGGCTCACATATATATCATGCACTCATTTTATAGCCAAATCTTGCCACAAAGTGTGGTGATTTTTTTTTTGCCTCAAAAGCTATCACACGACAAACTTCTAAGGAAAAAGTTCAGAAACCTTTCAAAGACAACCAGACATGCTCTTTCGATTTACCCTCCCTCCCTGTGCAACCACTACTAGGAAAATCCCCATCAGTACCGGTTGGAAATCCCTTTAGTATCTGTTTTGTAACCGGTATTGCTACTCCGGTACTAAAATGGGACCCCTTTAGTACGGGTGAAATAACCGGTACTAAAGGGTATTAAAATTTTTTTAAAAAGAAATCCTACCCCCACCAGCTTGAGCCCAACCCGCACCCCCCTACCCGAGCTCCCCTGCTCGAGACTAAGCCCTCCTGCTGCTGCCCGTCGCACCCTCCCGCCGCCGCATCCTGGATCAGAGAGAGAGAGTGAGTGAGGGCCCCTGCATCCACTCGCCCCGCCCTCCCACCACCACCGCCCTCGCGCCGCCGCTCCCACCACCCGCCATCGCCCGCAGATCCGCGCCACCGCCTCACCTCGCCCCGCCGCTGCTCCTCACTGCCGGTGAGGGGCGAGCGGAGGGGGGAGGGGAGGGGAGGTAGACGGGGCGAGCGGAGGAGGGAGGACGGGAGCGGAGTGGGCCGTGGTGCACAGGCGGAGGGGGCAGAGAGAGAGGAAGGGGGAGGGGAGACGAGGAGAGGCTATGGACCGTGCGCAGGCGGAGGGGGTCGGGATGGGCCAGTCAGGCCACCAGTGAACGAGATAGGGCCCTTTAGTACCGGTTGGAGCCTCCACCCGATACTAATAGCTCTCAGGCACATTAGTACCGAGTGGAGGTACTAATGGGTAACCTTTAGTACCGGTTGGGGGCTCCAATCGGTACTAAAGAGGCTCACGGGGAGCTATCCGTTAGATCAGTACTAATGTGAGCATTAGTACCGTATGTAAACCCAACCGGTACTAAAGTGCTAGGCGAAAGGTCCTTTTCCCCAGAAGTGAACCCCGTAAGACAACTCACAAGCACATCATCACACAGCCCACAACTAGCAGGCTGCCAAATTACAATGTCCATAGTGTTTTGTTCCATGCATATAGACTTCTTATCAAGCAGCTTAGTTATATAAACTTTGTTCCCAAAAATTGCACGTGTTTTTTTCCAAAGTGTATAAACTTTTTGTTCCACTTAAACAAAGCCTTTTAGTACATTTAAATAATTCTCGCCAAACGAAAACAATAATTATCGAGCAACACACATATTAGTCTAGGGTGGTAGGTTCCACCATAAAAATATAATCGTGAGCTACGCACGGTCTGGCTTTGTATTACATATATCGGTGTAGCTTTCTGGCCAACTCCAACATGATGAAAGTTGGCCTTAATCTAGCAAGTGCCCCTAAGAGAATTCGGTTCTCGCGATTAGTTGGTTACTTGGTTTATTGTTGCTGAAATAGTTTTTTTATAAGGGTTGCTGAAATAGTTGAGAGGGCAATGCACAAGAGTGTAATAATACTCTTAGCTCCATTTCAAATTATAGGTCGTTTTGGTTTATGTAGGTTTATAGATATTATTATGCATCTAAATATACACTATATCTAGGTACCTAGGAAAAAAAACTATGCACCTTTTCAGTACGTGCTTTTATAGTAAGTGTGGAACCGGCATTCGCCAAGTGCACTCCCTCCGATCCCACCAAGCAGGCGAAGCACGAAATTTTTTTTATTTTTTTATTTTTTGTTTTACGAATTTGCAAAAATAAATAAGCGATAAAAAATTGCAGAATTGGATCCTGCCACCAGATCAAACGGCGGTAGCTAAACTAACGCTATTTCAAACGGCGGTTGGAGTGGTGGACGTAGCTACCGCCCTTTGAAAAATGGCGGTAGCTAGCTAGTTTGCACCAACGGCCATTTTTGTTACGTGCTGCTGGTTATAACTTGGTTTTTTTTTCATTTTTTTCATGTAATTTTGTCACGTAGTAAAAAAAATATCAAGTTACATCGGAAGCACTAAATATTCAGATATGTCACTATTGGTTGCAATATGAAACTTCATAGTTTGAGAGAGGCAGAGCGCTTCGAGGAAATAATTGAAAATGAATTAACTCCCGGTCATTAGATACATAGTTGTTTCTAGCAAAATTATAACAGATAGAAACGAAATTCGTGCACAACATACGAACACCAACGACTCTAGAGTAAACAATTAATTATAGATTGCAGTGGCATGTGCGGTACAGATGCTATCCTAAACATGCGCCGTTGCTAAACCTAACATGCCTTAGGTAATTGAAATAGCTGGGGATAGAGCCATCTCTACTTTCTAGTAGAACTAGCTTTGCGAGAGCTGGGAGGGCCCAGCCTCATAGTAGCCAGCACCCCCAGAGGATGGCGGAGACGGGGGGCGATCCTTGTTGTGGTGGTAGGGGCACTTGCACCATGGATCGGTACAAATCAAGTCACCTGCGATGTTAACCGCTCAAGAATTTGCATCAACTTTGGGTTGAAGATCCTCTACCTTATGCTCGAGGTCAAAGATCTTGCACTTGAGATAGTGGATGTAGGGTTGGCTTAGGAAGTGGAGAATCGACCTACTTCGCATAGCGGCAGTTTCCTTCATCGAGATAATACTGAACGTGATGTTAGTTTGTAGCACGAAAAGCTTAGGAAGAGTAAAGAAGTAATAACTTAACTCACCAAGCCATACGGGCATCGAAAGAAACACCGGCTTCCATCACCGTAGCCATCAAATAGCTGGACGATACAAGCCACGCCATGGTGACACATTGGCCACGCATCATGACGGTCGTCATAAGGCCTAAGGGAGTTTGGAGGAGCATAGTTAGCCTTGTCATATAGAGGGAAATCATTGAGGGGTGACTCATACTCCGTTGGGCCAAAAGAACCTAGCCAAGTGATGGTGGGAATAGGAGCATCCCCTCCTCCCCCCCTTCTCACATGACCTCTCCCTCCTGCGGATGCCATTATTTTTCCTCCAGCTCAGTGGTGTGGAAGGATACGGGAGAGTGAGGTCCAATATAAGGAGTGTTGAGATGGAGATGCACTGCGCCCTCATGTGCTCAGTACCCTGTCGTGTTCAATCATCCTAAAAAAGGCTAGATATAGGCTTTGCAGGTGCAGGGGCGTAGGGCTCAATGTCGAGTCCCATCTGCCCTATTTGAGTACTGTACTGGTAGCAGAGCAGTATAATGAGAATAGTGTGCAATCTGAGTACTGGAAGCATGGAGACGAAATGATATCACAGTACAAACAACAGTACAATGGCATCCGAGGCGCCCAACATGACAAACCTAAAGAGCACCTTCCCTAGGATAAAATGCCTTAGGTAATGTAAATTGGTGGAGCAAAACTAACGTTCTACTGGGTGAACCGGGGAAGTTTCCCCTTCCTCGCTGTTTTGGAGGAACATTCTGCCTCATGCTTCTTCATCTTCTTCTCTCGCTCTTCTTTCTAGAGGAGTGACGCTTGACGAGATTTGAATTCTTCCTCCTACCGTTTCAGTGTTGCCTCTTGAGCACCTAACTGGTTGCGCCGCCTCTGCAGTTCATCCTCTTTCCCTTCAAATAGATCTATTGTTGGCGGATGCGTCGCTCTTGCTCCAGTCGAGCAGCACGTGCCGCGTCTCAAGCCGCTTCCAGCCTACCATAGTATTGGGCTTTGGTCTCTAGCACCACTAGGATTATGGGCACCTCCCCTAAAGGTCTAGTGTCGATCCATTCCATAAATGTGCATGCCTGCATGTTTATTCCTAATTAGTTCAAGGTACCGGTACGTAGAAAATATAATTAAAATGATTATGAACGGCCTGACCTTGAAATCATCGTCAATGTTGGGACACTTGAAGTACCTACACCCCTTCTTCACCCTAGGTATGTGATCCTCCCATACTTGCAACCACACACGGAAGTCGCAGTGGCATTTGGGGCGCTCATTGCATGGTGGAACCCCATTTTGGTCCTCTCTCCATGACGACATTTCTTAGAGGGAGACGCAACCTCACTAGAAATGGTGGATTCGGGTTGGGAAGTGTTAGTAGTGCGTTTGAATGTTGCCTGAACGCCTCATATATAGAATGCTACTGACATGGTCCATGGACCATGTCCATAATGGCAAATGAAAAAGGACATGCATGTATATCATAGCCTGCACTGGCCTAGCTATCAAAGTCTCTGCACCGGCTAACATAATGTAGTCTGCAAAAGAGCACACATCATAGTCTATAGCATTGTACACATCATAGCCTGCACCGGCCTACAAAAGATAAAGGAGGTCTTATGGACTAAATGCGTCCTCGCTTGTGACGCACAGCTCCACGACCACGTCTCACGGCCCGCTGCGCTGCTCTGATCTGGAACCGGTCGTACGTAAAAGGCTCCAAAAAAGTAACCTCACGAGGCGGATGTCTTGGTGCGTCTATAGCTGGTATCGCGAACTCCTAGGTGTAGCCCTGTGTCGGAGGCACTGGCGCATCACCCAACTGCGAAGGACCTATCTCCTCAACGTCGTAGCTGAAAAAGGAGTTCACCCATGCCAAACTCATCCTCTGGATCTCGTCCTCTACAGACTCCTCATCGGTCCCTCCATGGTCTGTGTACGCTGCTATCGAACCAAGAAGTGTTATTGTCAATTTCATTCCGTATTTGTAATGGAATAGAATGCATGTATTGATGACGCACCGAAGTCGTCCACACGAAGTGAACGTGAAGATGGTCCTGCTGCACTATATCCTTGATACTGCTGCGGAACTGTGTCACGAAATTATAAGTTAGTATGACCAATTGGAGAAAAATTGGTCAATGGAAAATGACAAAGTAATGAACACAAACCTGTGGGGGTCACAGACTGCGGATCCGGTGCGTAAGTGGAAGGACCTGCTACAGCAGCTGCCCAAGATAGTGCACGTGGAGTAGTCCACGCCCCGGTGGGGGGAGGGGGCTGCATGTGCCTGTGGTGCACAAGATGCCCCGAGGTACGCTGGACGAGTGGGTGCAGGAGAAGACGAACCGGGGTGCTGCGTTGGTGGTGCTGAAGACGAACCGGGGTGCTACATAGGTGGTGCTGAAGACGACCCGGGGTGTTGCGTAGGTGGTGCTGAAGACGACCCGGGGTAGATAGCTCGTGGTGGAAGTAGAACATCGGTGTCACCACCACGGCAGCTGACAGCCCGCATGAACCTAGTACACAGGCGCTCTATCCTCTTGTACGTGGACTCGTGCTCCTACGGAGACATGGTCCAGCACTGCTCCACGCCGGTCCTCAACGTTGCTTGAACCGTTGCAATAACGTCGTATTGTTACCAATTACATAGTTCAAGTTAGGCACACCATATTTTGTACAAAGTGCAACATAATCCAAAGCAGTTTGAGTAGCAAATGATGCAAAAGCGTATCGCAATGTCGAAGTTCACGTCCCTAGAATGCGGGTAGGTCTGCGTCAGTGGTGCGGTCTCCATCGTTGGCTGCCTGGGAATGTGCATGATGCGTGTCCGTGTCCTCAGCAAGTACCACTACAGGTATGCTGCGAAAGCGTCGTCGGAGTGTAGATGGTCCTCGTGCACTAAGTCCTCCAAAGCGGCCGCCCACATCTCGACGTACAGAACCATCCTCGAGCCCCACTAGATCGCCAGCCCAGCACCACCTTGATGTGTCCACCTAACATATGCATTGTGCAACGGGTTAGAGTAACACAAAATCTTTATTAGATGGGGTGTACCTATGAACGTCTGCCGGAATGATGTGAGTACTAGGAAGTAGGGAATCCTGCTACTGGTGGAACTGCCTCATCACACGGTATACCGCGTAAACCTCGACGTGGATGTTGTACACCAGTAGCCTCTTCGTCATCCAGTACTCCTGGTCTCGCAGGCACAAGGAAGGCAGCCCATGCGGGGCACGAGCGTGGACATCTGCTGCTGTGTAGGGTGTCCACCTCATGTCAGTGTCGACAAGAACATCGAACTGACTGACAAAGTCTGGGTACCACTTTTTCATCTAAACTCCAACCCACGATCCCTACAAAAAAATATTTCAGAAATAGGTTTAGTAATCGAAATGTGAATGCATGCGACATATCAATTGAGTACGGAAAGTAATTGTAGGTATAGTACCGCACCTTTCTCAAGAACCACAACGACCCCATCGTGGGTCTGTCGACTTTGTCGTGGTCAAAGGCAACTCCGGGTAGGGTGCCACGTTAATGAGTGGCCGACCTATCGAGAAGCGCTCGTACAACAAAAGCTGAAGAAGCAACGGGCACCCAACGAAGATGGGCTCCATCGAGTTTACCTTATAGCAGCTCGTGCAAAGCTCCCTGTAGGTCACCGCCAATACAACTGAACCCCAGCTGTACGGTGGAACCTTGTCAAACAGGGTCTCCGCTATAGCCCTTGCGTAAGGAAGTCGGTGCTTAGGCACCGAGTTCCCCTGGGACGTGCAGAACATGTTCCACCCAAAGAGCCACAGTAAGTACGCCTCCAATTGCTACACAACTGTGGCGTCGTCTGCGTCGGCTGTCATGTGATCGGCCCGCACAACAATACAAGTTACTTGACACATTCACAAAACTTAGCATGAACAATATGAAAAGACTGGTAAAGAAGTACTCACACTGAACTGCATGAGCCACTTATTCGTGGGTCCGTGTGTGGAGCTGAAGGTGCGGTACGGCTCGGCCCGATCGTTCCATGGAACATGGGCAAACTGGGCCAAAATCTCCTCACGCTAGCTAACTGGCACGTCCTCCGCGCCAACGGCCCTGCCGGCACATGGAAGTCCAAGCAGGAGTGTCACGTCCTGAAGTGTCGGGGCCATCTCACCCACTGTGAGGTGGAACATGTGAGTCTCAGGCCGCCAACGGTCAAGAAGAGCTACTAGAAGTGACATGTCGAAGTGGAAACGTGTCACCTTGTCCGCGCGCTTCACTCCAGCGTCCATCATGTCTCCCTCAACCAACCTCGTTGGAGAAAGGAGCCTCGCAGCGTGTAACCTGTACCATGCATAGCATTTATTATTTAAAAGAACACAATATTAGAAATTGAAATTGAGTTAACTAAGTAAAATGTACCTCGGAATCCACTGAGCGTTGGTCGACATCGTCAAAAGCAGGACATGTGCGCGAAACGTGCTGAAGTTGGCACCCCGTACAGCTGACATTAATGACCTATGAGCGGCGTCCACGGAAGGGTCGAGCAACTTGGGGGTCTGATACCCCTCTCCAGGCTCCTCCGCCATACCTGCAACACTTATAATATTAGTACATGATGAAATAATAAAATTTACAACACATATCAGTTATTTCAAATACTACATAAATGAAATAGAATATACTAGACATGAGATATTCGAAACACAACATAAATGAAATATTGCAGGATACGGAATTATTAAAATATCCTACTATTACAACTTAGGTTACATTTCACAATCTAAGAATTACAGGAGTCTCTCGACATAGAACAAATGTGATGAATTAAATTACATATGACTAAGTTGATGAAACGTATGAGTTTATAAACATACAACACACATTACTACTGTTGCATACATGAATCACAGAAGCCTGTCATTGTTCCTACGTGCACGACGACCCTGACCACGTGCTGCAGCATTTGCGTCACTTGTTGATGGTCTAGCTTGGTTACTCCTACCTCCTTATGTCGTTGCAGGGCAATTCTTGTACGTGTGACCGGTTTCATGGCACTTCGAGCAGAGGCGGACATTAGGACCAGCTTCAGATTGATCCATGTTGTTCCGAATGCGTTTGTTCTTGCGTCGTCCAACTCCTTGGAATATTTCTGGATCAGGGTCAGGAATGTAACGTGCGGCATTACCAGGATTATTTATGAAGTTTTCTAGTAAACGATATCCATAAACCTCGTTCCTCCAAATGGTCCATATAGTTTCCTTTAGGAAGTAATGTGGTACAAACCGACGAGGCTGAAGTCCTCGTGCCTCAATACATGCAGCAATGACATGGGTGCAAGGCCTGTGAAGCAGTCGTGGCTTCTGGCATGAGCAAACACATCCTTCATTGGTAAGGATGCACTCCTATGTATGCTTCTCTCGCCTCCCTCCCAATCGACCTTTGTCCCTGCAACCAACCTCGAACCAGCGTTTAATGGCACCCACTTCATTAACATGATGCTTATGAGCCTTTTTAATTGCTTTTGTGATTATCGGCCATGGAGTTATTTGTCACTGCATACCGTTCCCTAAATATTTCACGGTGCGGTATAAGAAGAATTTCATGATACCAACAAGGGGCAGTCCCCTAACACCACGCAGGACCTAGTTGTACACCTCATTATACCCGACCTAGCACCTTCCTCATTATAGAATAATGCCCACTTTTCCTTCGGCTCATTCTCAATCCACTGTAAGAATGTCTTAATGGACCTAACCCGTTTTCCCGTGATATTTGGATCATCCAGTCCGACATCCTCTAGAGACACAAGGCGGTCGGCCTCGCTGTTTACCGGCCTCTTGCTTAGTTGTTCGGATTATTTCTTTGTAAGCTCATCAAGTTTCTTCCACAGTAAATTGAATTCCCTCTCATGATTCTAGGTATATAGCTATTTAAACATTTCTATAAGGGTCTTGTTTTTTAACTGACTATGGAAGTTTGCCCCCATATGCCTCATGCAGCACCTACTCTTCAAGTCCGACCACTGCGCTATCCTGAAATGCTCCACACTGCCATTCTGTAGGTCTTCGATTGCTTGTAGAATGCCTTTGTGCCAATCATGAATTAGACAAACACCCTCCACGTCCTTCACAATCATGTGCTTAACCCTCCTCAAGAACCAATACCAACTATCTCCAGACTCTTTCGCCACAAAGGCGATCGCCAGCGGCAACACCTGATTGTTACCGTCGGACCAAATAGCTGTCAAGATTGCACCTTTATACCTTCTAGTAAAAAATATGCCATCAATGCAAATGACTGGCGACATCGTTGAAAAGCCTCAATGCAAGGACCCAAGGTCAAGAATGACCGCTGCAGAACCTGTTTGTCTGGAAACTGAGCACAGGGATAGGCTTTCAGGTCGAAGTAGCTTCCTGGGTTCCTCTGGCATATGGTGTGCAATAGGGTAGGGAGGTTATCATACGATACTTCATATGTAACCCATTTCATCTCCAACGCCTTCTTCTTGGCTCGGTAAACTTTGTGGTAGCTAATCTTGTACTTGAACTTCTCCTTTGTGGCACAAATAATCGACTTGGGCTCGTAGCTAGGATTCTCCACTATCTGAGGATACATGTATTGAGCAACAAAATCAGCAGTGAGGTTGCGGTGTTGTTCTTCCAATTCATCCAGCAAGCATTGGTGCTTCACCACTCTAGTCACCTCCCAGTAATCATTCCACTTCCCCTCTCATGCGTGCACCCTAAACAGGCAATTACTTCTTACACAACACACATCATACACTGTCGAGTTGCTCTTCACCACCCTGAACTGCCGTTGCAAAGATAAAGTGGACCATCGCTTCACAGCTGCCTTCACCTCATCCCCACTAGGGTATAAAGCACCGATATAAACCTCATTCTTCCTGTACTTCTAAGGGACATTTTCCCCACATTGACCTGTAGGTTAGAATGGTCATAAGTTGACTAGATCCGCAGGATAGGATTAGCATCATCCTCATCCAACGAGTCATCATCCATGGCACCATGGTCCTCTTCTCCTTCCCTCTCTACCTGCTCAACTAACCTAGGGATGTATTCTCCCTCATCAGCCTCACCATTTGGGTCACGGGGTGCATCTTCATCCTCCGCATCATTTTTTTTTACCCCATCTTCGTTATCTTCTTTAGTTTGCCTATCAGTACTCTTCACACCTTCTTCGGCTCTAACTTTACCACCTACCACTTCTTCTTGCATCTGACTGGTAGACCCAATCTTTCAGAACACTTCAACAAACAATATCAGCGGTAAACCGCGCTTAGTACAACCATTTACATAGGCCCTCCAGTTCTGAGTTCCTTAAAGCGGCATCAACTCCCAAAATATTATGTCAGGCCGTAACCTCACTACAGTCCTAACAGACAGCTCAACTTGATCTCTATCAAGATCAAAAGCCTTAAATAGCCAGTTGTATATTGAAGTCCAAGTCTTCTCTCTTGGTCTTGGTAATCTAACCTCCTCCCGATCATAGAACATTTGGAAAAATAAACTTTTCGACGTGTCTGTCAATATACATGACATGAACATATATTATTACTCTCATGTTCTTAATTTAACTAACTCCAACAACACCTACATTTGAACAACAATAGAAACATCTAACTCGAGCATTGCTAATAATAACAATACTACAGTTATCTAAATATATGAACAAATTAGTTTTAGTTTACCTTGTAAATATACACGACATTAACATAGAGTATTACTAAATTTAACTAACCCTAAACAAACCTACATTCCGAAACATTATATAAAGATATGCACGACATGAACAAAAATTATAACTAAATATAATAATTTCAACTAACCCCTAAAACACCTAGATTCTGAATACCTATATAAAATATAGCTTGTTCATTGCGAATAATATTCATCTCAAATTTATCTAAATAAATCAGCAAACTAATTTGAGTATAACATAAATAACTAAGCTAAATCCACTGTACCGACAAACCTATATTTTTCTATGTCTCATATGAACAACTATTTTTCTACTTAACACTACACCATTTATATAGCTACTACATCAACTACTACATCTACCAACTACGAGTTAAGCTAAACTAGGGGATTTGTAATAATACCTTAAATGAAGCGAAGATCTGAGCTTCAATCTTCACCCTACTCTCCTCCTCTCCTCTCCTCCCTCCCTTTCTTTCTCTTTTCCTCCCTCCCTTTCTTCCTCTTCCCTCCCTTCCTCTTAGCTCCCTCTCTTCCTCTCAGCTCCCTCCACTTCCTCCAGAGACAGCACCGCACGCCTCCCTCCGCTTCCTCCGGAAATGCGTGTGCGCTCTGCCCCGGCCGCTCCGCGGCTTTTAAAGGCACGGGCCAGCTACCGCTGAACCAGGTGGTGGTAACGATCCCACTCCTGCCGTTTGAATCGGCGGCACCTGTTACCGCCCCTGATCCGGCGGAAACCAGATATCACCGGATGGCATGGCGTAAACAGCCTCGTCCCACGCACCGTTGCAACCCGTGTGCTGCCTACCGGATCAGAAGGTGATAAGCGGATTTGGTAGCTGACGTGACGCACATGCGAAGCTACCACCGTTTCACCCGATGGTATATTCTCTTACCACCAGTTGAGACGGCAGTAGCCGTATACCACCGGTTGATCCGGCGGCATGGGTCTAATTCTGCAATTTTTTGGATCTCCTATTTATTTCTGCAAATTCGTAAATAAAAAATAAAAAAAATCAAAAGCACGAGATGGTATTCAATCCCGTAAGCCTGGAAAGCAACCGACCGAGCCTTATTAACGTACCGCCACCAACGCCAGTGTCTGGCCCAACTAGGGCGCTTCGCTCACTGCTGACCTGCGCTCCCCGCCTCGCGACGACGTGACCCCTCGAGGCCTCACCGTTGCAGTAGCTAGGAAGGAGCCTTGTGTCCATCTCACCGAAAGATACGCTGACAGCCAAAGAGATGAGCATGCTAATACAAGTAGCCGCCGCCCTAGCGCGGGAGGAAAGGCGATCGACACCCACCCGTATCTTGCCGTCCAGGGAAAAGAGAGCATCGATACGATCCGATAGCGATGTGTTAGGAGTACGTGTATTTTTTTGATCGAGCACTAATCAAGGCCAAAGCGCTTGGTTAGTGGCGACATTAGCGTGGCACGAGGTCATGTAATTCTGGCAGACCACTTCACGTTGACTATGGGCAGACAGCAGGTCGGTGCAGTGGTGTCTAGTGTGCTAGATTCGCACACATTATTATAGTATAGTAGTAGTACTCTTCCAGGTCAAGCAGGATATTTACTCCAGAGAAGAGACCGATAATTTTGACTCGAGTGGAGAGCAAAGTCAAGAAACAGCCACGCGGACACACTCAGCGAGCTCCGGAGAAAATGCATTTGCAGAGGGCACTTCCACATGTCAATGCCGACATGCAGCATGTGGACACATGCTGAAGCCAAATGAACGCCAGCCTATCAGTTGAGACCACCTCACCTGGAGTGGAAATCAGAGTAGTACGAGCTTCTTTATCATCAAAGCAGCTCATAAACTTCACCCCCAGACCCCAGTATCCCATATCAAGCACAATCAGCGGCTGCAGTCCGTGAAACGTAGTGGCCACAAGTACATAGTCTCACCGAAATATTAATAGGGACCACAGCAAACACCTGAGTAACCACTTGATTCCATGATTACATTATATTCTAATACCACTCGCGATCGTCCACAGTACATGAGTTATACATCTTCAGGCAGAAATACCATGCGCTGATCCCTTTTCCCCCAAAGGATACTTTTGATTATAACAGAAATCTTACGACAACTCAAAGGATCACATTCTCAAATTCCAAAAGATTCAGAATAAACAGCTTGAAGTTGGCGGCCAATATCCATATGGCAACATATTGTTGTGACTAGCAATTGTTTAGTCCACTCACCAAAGGTAAAGACCTGATCTAGTTCCAATGTAACTGCTGAGCACTCCCTACGTGGAGAACGCACTGATGACTCATGCCACATTCAGTTAAACCTCAGTTACAGAAAACTTATATAACCACATGCTACTCTCCCTTATAGTGGTTCTTTGTGGCTTCCGTAAAGGAAAATATACAAGTTTATGACATCTAAAAAGGAGTAATATATAATAGGGGCATTCTACCATTTGGAGGTTCCTGGTCAACGAAGGTAAAACAAACCTAAAAATTTGCACAGCAAACCTCTTCCTGCCTCATCAATGATGAAAGGGAGGAGTGTTATGGTCGGCATATCATATCAGAGAAGGAGGCGTTAGGGATAAGGCACCGGTTGGTGCAGTTTGTGGCAAAGTCCTAGTTTGTTTCATATTAGATTTGGTTGTTAGTGTTGCTTGGGACTCTAGCACGTTGGTGCATCTATACTGGACTACTTATAGGCGGCAGTGCAACAGAAATAACAGGCTTGAATCCATCTACTATCTCATCTCTTTGTTCTCTGTCTCTCATCCTCTTGCTGCCGTCGCCGCCCCGGCGACTCTCCCACACGCACCACGAGCAGGAAACCGGCAGCCCAACTCTGGGACAAATTGCGCCTCCAATTGGCTGCCATGCCAGACTATCAATGGCTTCTTCAGGAGGTGGGGGCTGGGCACAAGGGACCGAACTGGGTTGTCAAAGATGGGCTGGTAACGGTTTCACGCAGGGTGTTCGTTCCGACGTCTGCTCCTATCATTCAGCAGCTTCTGGCATATGCGCACGAGGTTAGTCATGAGGGCGTTCAGCGCACACTCCATCGCCTCCGCGCCGACTTCAAAATTCCCAGTGACAAGGCCCTGGTGCAAGCTTTTGTTCGGGATTGCTCCACCTGTCAACGCAACAAAACCAGCCACCTTCACCCGTCGGGTCTCCTGCAGCCGCTTCCGATTCCAGCGCAGATTTGGAGTGACCTCACCATGGATTTTGTCGAGGGTCTGCCGCGTGTCAACAACAAGATGGTGATTCTTAAGGTGGTAGATCGTCTATCAAAGGCAGCGCACTTCATTCCGCTTGGCCACCCCTACACTGCGACGTCTGTTGCTCGCGCTTTCTTCAACGAGGTTGTGCACCTACACGGCATGCTGGCATCTATAGTCAGTGACCGTGACCCCATCTTCACAAGCACCATGTGGCATGAAACTTTTCAGCGTTCGGGGACTAAGCTACACATGAGCTCCGCGTTTCACCCGCAGAGCGACGGCCAATCCGAGGCAGCAAACAAGGTGATAGTGATGTACCTCCGTTGTCTCACCGGAGATCGTCCCAAGTAGTGGCTCAGGTGGCTGCCATGGGCCGAGTACTTCTTCAACATGGCGTACCACTCCGCGCTTCATACGACGCCTTTCAAACTGGTGTATGGCAGGGATCCACCGACCCTGGTTGCTTACGAGAAGGGCGATGCTCGGGCGCCAGCGGTGGACTAGATGTTGCTGGAGCGTGATGAGTTCCTAGTGGAGGCTCGTGAAAGACTCCTTCAAGCTCAGGAGCATGCTAAGCTGTACTACGACACCAAGCACACGGAGATGGCGTTTGGTGCTGGCGATTGGGTCTGGGTCAAGCTTTTACATCGTCCTATGGCTTCTCTCCCACAGCAGACCAAGGGCAAGCTCTCTCCGTGCTTCTACAGGCCCTATCAAGTATTGGAGCGCATTGGTGACGTCGCCTACCGCTTGCAACTACCACCAGGGGCACACATTCATAACGTGTTTCATGTTGGCGTCTTGAAACCATTCCACGGGCAGGCTCCTGCTGCTGTGTCGCGCCTGCCTCCATTGCTCCAGGGGTGTGTTCTACCAATGCTGTCAGCTGTGCTACGCTGCCGCCTTGCCCGGGGCTAATGGCAGGTGCTGGTGCGCTGGGAGGGCCTCCCTGCTAGTGAGGCAACTTGGGAGGACGTCGAGACATTCAAGAGCCACTATCTTGACTTCACGCTCGAGGACGAGCTGTTTCCGAAGGAGGGGAGAGATATTATGGTCGGTATATCATATCAGAGAAGGAGGCGTTAGGGATAAGGCACCGGTTGGTGCAGTTTGTAGCAAAGTCCTAGTTTGTTTCATATTAGATTTGGTTGTTAGTGTTAGCTTGGGACTCTAGCACGTTGGTGCATCTGTACTGGACTACTTATAGGCGGTAGTGCAACAATAATAACAGGCTTGAATCAGGGGATGTTTGGTTGGTGGCCACATGTTGCCACGCCTAACATTAAGTTTGCCACACTAGTTTTGGTAAGTGTTTGGTTCCAAACACGTATATGGCACGCCACCGCCATGAAACCCTCCCGCCACATGTTTCCTTAGCAAAAGTGTGGCGGGCGTTTTTGCTGCCGCGACACCCGTGACGCGCCAAAGAGAAATTTCCCATCTACCACCGCAATAAAAAAGGCACTCCTACCGCTCTCCCTTACTGGACCTCACTTTCCACTATGAAAAAAAACTGTCATCCCAGGCCATCCGCCACCACCGCGCTTGGGACTGCGCGCGCCCAGGGGGCAGCGTCGCGTGCCAAGGGGCCTGGCCGCCACGCTGAGGGCGGCACACCGTGCGTCCAGGGGAGCAACACGCAGCACCAGTCCCTGCAGGCTACAGGTTAACAAGGTGTGCAGATCTCCCAAGGTGAGCACGCAGCACCAGTCCCTTCTCGCTTTAGCAAGCAACACTAAATCCTCCATGTGTGCAGATCTGACACAAATTAGTGAAGCATGTGAAGATCCATCATCTCATGGTGTTGGGTCATGCGCAGCAATCAATCCCTGCAGCTAAAGAAGGTTCAAGCACGGCAACCCCCAGAGAAGGTAATTGATTTCCCCCCTTTGCAATTGATTTCCTGATGAAGAAATAAATCCATGCGAGATGCGTGCATCCATCTACTGTATTGCTAGTTAGCTTTCCTTTCTTCTGTATGCTTGATACTTTCTAGTTTATTACTGATTTTCATCTTTTCTGAACGATGTTTAAGATGGGTCAAAGAAAATTATACTTCCAGTATTACTTGGACTACTGCCATTATATGTGGAGAAGATTAATTGCCAGTGTTCTTGTGTGTTTGGCCATGTACCTGTATAGGATTAAATCAAGAAAAAGAAGAAGGGCCATAACTTATGCTCCCATGATAGATAGAGATGTTGAAAGATTGTCACGTCTAAATTGTTTGTATCATGGTACCGAGGCTCATTGCATAAATGAGTTGCGTATGAGGAAAGCTGTCTTCCATAGACTATGTGATGAACTTAGATCGCGTGCCTTGCTAGAGGAGACTTTTCATGTCACAATAGAGGAACAAGTTGCTATGTTTATTCATTGTGTTGGGTAACGCTGGTCAAACAGATCAATAGGTTTTGAGGTTATTAGGTCAAGTGAAACTGTTAGTAGGTATTTCCATCTTATTTTAGATGCCCTTTGTACCCTTGCTCGTGACCTCATATGCATCAGATCTGTTTAGACACATTCAACGATAACAAGTTCTCCGGGCATATTTCACCCTTACTTCGAGGTACATCAAAATTGATAATCAATATTTCGAGTACACTTAGGTGTCATGTTCATCTAATTTGTTTTTTAAAAATATTTTCATAGGGATGCATAGGAGCTTTGGATGGTACACATATACCAGCATGTGTACCTTTTCATATGCAAGATCGGTTTAGGGGTAGAAAGTCAATTACCACCCAAAATGTGCTAGCAGCAGTTGATTTTGACCTAAGATTCATATATGTTCTTGCTGGATGGGAGGGCTCAGCCCATGATTCTTATGTGCTTCAAGATGCTCTATCACGTCCTAATGGGCTTAACATACCAGAAGGTAGGAATACCCCATTATGTCCTAACAGCTGCAATATGAAACTTCACCTATATTCTTAGCTAATTAATTTGTAAAAAAATAATGATGTAGACAAATATTTCCTAGCTAATGCTGGATATGCAGCAAGGCCTGGTGTATTACCCCCATACCGTGGTACCCGATATCACCTACAAGAGTATAGGGGGACCAGGGAGCCTGAGAGCCCAAAGGAATTATTCAATCTTCGCCATTCCTCCCTTAGAACTACAGTTGAATGAGCATTTGGTACCCTCAAGAATTGTTTCAAAATCTTCTCAAATCAGCCTTTCGTTTTCAAATCAAAATTGTGATGGCTTGTTGTGCACTTCATAATTGGATCTTACAGGATGGTCCAGATGAGTATGTTTATGATGATGCGACTTGGTACACAACCCTGCCTCGAAGTGTAAGAAATTGTAGTGATATACTTCAGGAAAATGTGGCATGGGCTAATAAAAGAGATGTGATGGCTCAAAGGATGTGGGAAGATAAAGTAGGAGCAGCTCTAGAATAGGTTTATGTAACCAATATGTTGTATGGAACATATAAGTATGATATCATATTTCTTCTTGTACCTTTCTCTATGATATTTGTTCTGTACCTTTCCTTATTGTTCGCTGATTTACGCCGTATGATTTTAATTAAATGTCTCTTGTATGGGAAATAGCCATGGCCAAGGGAAAGGCTAAGGCTGACACTTTTGCATCCACTCATAGAGGTCTCTGAATTAAATGTCTCTTGTATGGGAAATAGCCATGGTCAAGGGAAAGGCTAAGGCTGACACTTTTGCATCCACTCATAGAGGTCTCTGAACTGGCATGAGGATCAGATGAAGTACATGCTAGAGTGGTGCATGGAGTATTTGAAAAAACAGCATACAGGATTTAAGTTCAAGAAGGCACATCTCATGTTGTGTACCAATGATTTAAACAAGAAGTTTGCTATGGGGGTGACTGTTGATCAAGTGGACCGTCACTATAGGTACCACAAAGAAAATTGGAAGTACATTGCAACATCATTGAGCAATAGTGGCAATACATTTGATGAAACCAGATGCATGGTTAAGTTGTTTGCACTGAATTTAACACAGGACAGAGCAAGACGCCTGCTTGCTAAGCCCATCAAGTTGTTCAATGAGATGAGAGAACTATTCATAGGATCCAATGCTGATGGATCTTAGCTATGGACCAGAATACATGCATGGATGCTGGTGATGGCTCAGATAGAATCAAGAGAACTATTTGACCTGAATTGCTACACACAGCCTGAAGATCCAGAATGTGAGGATTCAGACACTTTGCCAACTCCAACCAGACATGCAACTGTTGATAACACATCTTCCAGCACTAGTCAAGTTAGTAGGAAGCGTACAAGAGCCAAGAACTCACCAACTAAGAAGCCAAAAAAACAAGAGCTGTTTTGCAGATCCCACTGAAGAAATAACTGCTACAATGAAATCACTTAGAGAAACATTTGTTGCCACTGCCTCTCCCCAAATGCCACAACTTACTGATCCTCATGCAGCATTATGACAGAGACTAGAGGCAATCCCAATAACATCAGATTAGAGGGTTCTTGTTGGTGAACATTTATCTACCAAGGAGAATAAAGGTAAGTGTGGCTGGTTGTGTAATGCAAGTGGTGATACTTTGCATGCTTGGGTGTTCAAGTTCTTATGTGAGAAAGAAGGCATTAACATGTGAAGCTTAGCTTGTGAGGGTGGCTATTCATATTTTGTGGTGTGCCCAGAAACTTAGCTTGTGAGGGTGGTTGTTCATATTTTGTAGTGTGCTCAGGAACTTAACTATTGAGGGTGGTTGTTCATATTTTGTGGTGCGCCTAGGAACTTGGTTGTGTGCTTCATTTGGTTATGGTGATGACTGATGGCTTAGGATGTACTCCCTCCGTTCCAAATTGTAGGTCGTTTTGACTTTTTTAGGGGCATAGTTTTTCTATGTATCTAGATATAGTATATGTCTAGATGCATAATAATATCTATGAACCTAGAAAAGTTAAAACGACCTACAATTTGGAACGGAGGAAGTATATAGTTGGATGTGTGCTCATTTAGTTGGATGTGTGCTCATTTTGGCTGTGGTACTGATCCATGCCTGGCTAGTTGCTGATTTTGTAATTAATGTTTTAATCTAAACCTTGTTGGCTGAAACCTCCTAGAATATGTTTGTCGTTGAACTCAACTTGTCTTTCGTGCTTGTAATATTGTTCAAACATATGTCGATTGTTACTTTTATTGTTGCTGAAATATGATTGTTCTACGAGAAATATGTAACTTTATCACTATGGCTTTGAGATGTTTTTCATTCATCTATGACTGCAAACCAAACAGGTGCCACAACCTTTTGCCAAGTTTTTTGGCAGTAATCCAAACAGCAACCACAATTATTTGCCAAACCTTAGTCACTAACCAAACAGACTGTTTTTGCCACAGACAGACTGTTTTTGCCACAGATTATGGCTTGCCACAGATTATGGCAAGCCACAGATGTGGCTGGTACTTAATGTTAGGCATGGCAAAATGTGGCTGGCATTCAAACATGCCCTCAATCCACTATCTCATCTCTTTGTTCTCTGTCTCTCATCCTCTTGCTGCCGTCGCCACCCCGGCGACTCTCCCACACGCACCACGGGCAGGAAACCGGCAGCCCAGCGGCCGGCAACCTCTCACAGCTATCCTATCCGCTCACTGCCGCACGGCCGTGACAGGAGGAAATGTTAAATTATGTTAGTTTTTTTAGGTGAAAAATAAAAGGTTAAAGATAACGAAGACTCCAATCTCTTTACAGCAAAGAGACTGAGGAACTTTGATACAAAATACCAACGATCATTAGAATGAGAAGGCCACACAATCCTTCATGCAGATTCCTCAAATTTGCATGCATCTGGAGTTCTGGACTCTGGAATCTGTAAATTCAGGTCCTACAGCCAAAATGAACCCACAAAGAACAGACTTAACCAGAAAGAATTTTCAGCCACGTGCATTATACTAGGAAAGTAGCGCCCTACACACCAAAAAATAAAGAAGAAAAGACTTAATCTGCTTAAGCCGCTATCATACTTAGTTTATCCAGGGAGCAAAATGAATGCACAAATTATGAATAGATAACCAAAAAACATCAGCTAGATATCTGGAATACTAGGAATTTCAAATGTATGCATCCATCGCCAAAGAGAAAAAAAAAACACTGAAGACAAAATTACATAGCAGAGGATTCAAACAGCACCCCACCTTAAACTCCACTCAGCATGGGTGAGGTGGTAAATGTTCAAATGACACTAGTAACTGCTAATGATCATTCAAAGATACGAGTCCAAACATTCATCATGTTGTGAAATATCATCTATGCAAAAGTCATGAGCAGCATATTTTTAATCTTAAGGCCAAATCAATACCTTAGTTGTCTAAATATCGCATCCTGACGCCTCCCATCAAAACCATCAACATTCTAGCAAAATGGTGTAGAACTCATGCCACAAAGTAATAGCTTTCAATGATACAATATATAGATTATACAAATCAAAGAATATACTGTGTGTAAATTTGTGATTCCATACTTGATAACATAATTGCAAACTATGCCCCCAAAGCCACAGTATATAGCAAAGAGTTCAAAATAACTCACAAATCTCCTGTCAAGGAAGGGGTACAGTGGTAGTACAATATTACATCAGGGTGCTAGAAAGACTTTCCTAGTCGGCCAACTTGTTCAAGCGGTGAATTGTACTCCTCGCAAGCCTATTTGTAGGGTCAATCTTCAGAACCAAACGCAGGTCCTCTGCACCAAGCCTATATTTCTCCGTGCTTTCGTAAAGGAGAGCACGCTGCACTAGCACTGAGACATTCTCCTTATCTTGATCCAGCACCTGAACAGAAGATAAAACCAGAGACTCACTAATCAGAATACATTTTTGTACCATCATTCAAGTCTGCTAGTAACAATTATATCATGCCAAATTGGCTACCATATTGATCAAAGTGCACTTTCAGGCCAATCAATATGTATACAGGACAACGCAATACCTTTGAGCAGTCAGCAATGGCCTTCTTGTACTCACCAACCTCCTTATATGAGGAAGCCCTTGAAGACAACACCTCAACAATGTCAGCATCTTTCCCTGATTTCTCAATGAGCACAACAGCCCAAGACAACCACTTGATGGCATCAGCGTACTGCCCTCCCTTGTAGCTATCCATCCCCTTGGACTTGGCAGCCGATACTGTCAATCCAGATGGTGGTGGTGGCAGGCCATCCAGCTCTGTGGTTGCACCACCACTGTCACCACCACCGAACTCTGCCTCCACATCGACCCAACCATCCATCTCACCAAACATGTCACCCCCGCCACCACCATTGCTTGCCGTGGTTGCAGCCGGTGCAGCTGTGGTTGAAGCGAACAGATTGTCCAACGGATCTACACTAGAGTTCGCTGCTGCTGCCGCAGGGGTAGGCGCCGGAGCTGGTGGGGGTGGAGACGTAAAGCTGGAAGGTTTCGTGGCACCAGAGCTTTGGAAACTACCGAATCCAGCATCAGCGCTCTGGAAGCTCCCGAATCCAGCGTTTGTGATGGAACTCACACCCTGGAACGCCCCAAATCCCTGATCCGGCTTGGCCGAGCTAGCCTGCTTAGCTGCATTCATGGACCCTGGCTTCGCCGCAAATGGATCTATCGAGCCAAACGGATCCTTCTTCTGCCCCATCGGTTGCGCCCCGGCCGTCGCCGCCATGCCCGCGGGCTTCATCGGCCGGCCACCGACGCCGTATCCACCGGAGCCCATCGGCGCTGCCGTCGTCTTCGGCAGCGCGCTCGCCATGCCGCCCATCGAGAAGGTAGAGCTGTTGGCGCTGGCATTGGGATTCGCGCCGGTGGGCCTGGACGCCTGTGGCGCAGCGGCGGATCTGAGCGGCGCGTTGGACTGGGTGCGGGAGGAGCCGGAGCCGCCGAGCGCGGAGCCGAGGAGGTCGCTGAAGAGGGCAGGGTTGTTGGCCTGCGGGATGCCGAGCCCGGATGAGGGCGCGGCGGAGGACCAGCTCCGGCCGAAGATGTCGCCGACCATGGAGGTCGACCCGGATCCGGGCCCGGCCGCCGCCGAAGCAGCGGCGGGGGAGGGCTGGTGGGTCCACGCCGGCTTGGCGCTGGCGGGCTGGTGCGTCCACGAGGCGCCGGTGGCCGGCCTGGTGGAGGTGTTGGCGGCCGCGCCCGGGCGCTGGTCGCGGAGGGGGCGGGAGCCGGAGGAGCGGGAGGCGTTGACGCCGAAGTCGAACTGGTAGGAGTCGAAGGAGGTGGTGGTGGTGCGGGAGGAGGAGGAGGAGGAGCGGTCGCCGGAGTAGGAGTTCATGGCGGCCGCCGGTGCCGGAGATCTGCGAGGAGGATTGGGAAGGGAAGTTTGGGGGACGGTGGCTTCCCTTCTTTATTTGTTCGTTTGATTTTTATTCGATTTTCTGACCCCTTTTCGCGACTGGTCATCTCTTTTGTCTCGATGGAGGAAGGAAAGAGGTGGAAGCTGCGGTGGCCGCCTGGCTGGTGGGGGAGCAAGACGGTTGGTGGCGCGGCTGGCGGGTGCGTGCTGGAAGCCTGGCTGCGGCTGGAACCTGGAAAATGTGAGGCGTTGCTCTTTGTAGTGGGCTTCCTGGGTTGGCCTTCTAGTCTTAGATGTAATTGGGCTTTCAGTTATGGTGAGCCCCCGACACGGCCTGCCGAATGCGGCTCGGCCTCGACTGCTACTTCAGTTTTTTTTTCCCCTGTTGGTGGATCTGTGAAGCGTAAGCGTAGCCTGGACTCTGGTCTCTGGAGCGTGGTCGGTCGCTAGTCAGTCTCAAAGACCAACGACGACGAGAGTCTGGATAACTCGAGTCGATTCCGGCCTTTCTCTTCCTTCACATTTTTGCAACCTGGGTCCGGGACAAATTAAAGCTTGATACATGCAACAACACTTCATATAAATCCATTCGTGCTTTTACCAAACATAACAACAGATCGGAGGGAGATACTCCACTGCTCGTTAATTGTCTCCTTTGATTGGTCCAAACTCCAGAACCTCCGTTCCGGAGGAACAAAGCCGACTCCATGCTGAAAGCTGGTTATTTTTCCAATATACTCGTGTGTTACCTCCGTCCAACAGCAGCTAAAGCCCAATCAGGCAGAGGAGAGAGAGAAAGAGAGGGGCAGCGAGCGAAACTGGGAATAAAGCACCAACCGTCACTGTCTAACCGTTCAAAATTCTTAATTTCTCATTTAGAATTACAGTTTCAAATCTCAGAATTACAACATTTACATGAGCGGCATGTTGATCTAACGTTACAAAGTCAGTCGAAAAGAAGGCTAAAAGCACAGGCCAAATGAAGAGCGGCATGTGTGCAAAGGACGGAATGGCCGTGGGTTTGATCCATCCCCAGTATCCCACCGCTCCAATCTCCATCCCGCATGCACATGTCCGGCCACGCCCATAAACCCACTGCTGCCGCGAGCTGCGAGGCCGACCGGAATTTTCTCGCCGGCGTCGTGCGGCTTCTCCCATCTCAAGCCAGCGATCGGGTCGCGTACGGGCCTCTTCGAACTGATCTTTGCAGGTTCCAAAACGAACGGTACAGGGCGACACCGTCGTAGCATGGGAAAAACCGGGCGCCGGCATCCTCATCGATCTCATCTCACCGTGTCCGTGTGGTCTGATGAGCTCCGAGGGAACCGAAGCTGGCGGCTTCGTTTGGACACGTCAATGGTGCCTCGTCTCTGTGATGATGCACATGGTGGCAGCCTAGCACGGGGATCGAGCTACTAGTTGCAGCCGCCACCTTGCAAAAGGTGTTAGGGAGCTGGAATCATATACTCCTAATAAGCTACAAACTTAGGACACTTTAATCTCGATTTATTCGCGGTAATGGTAATCTGCTGCCAGCTTATCCCAAGATTGTAGACTGGATGGATCAGTGCGGGGAGAAAAAGGATTGGCTTCTCTCTCAAGAATGTGGTGAAGAAATGGACGTGCAATGAGCGTGTTAGTTAATGCTTATCCGTGCGAAAAGGACGTGACATAACAGAAAAGATGTTATGGTTATGGAAATGGTCTTTATAAAGTATGGTTTGTTTTTATTTGGATGATATATTCTAGAGAATCCCTGAGGAGAAAAAAGATACGGAGCATATTCTAGAGAGAAGTAGACTTGTCATATCAGTGGTATTATTACAGTGATAAAGAATTTAAAAGATGTCATCCCTCTCTTGATTTTGGGTTATCACCCTACTTTGGTCGTCAATTGTGTTTTTGATGACCCACCGAAGTAGGGGTAAAAATTGACTTTTTTCGACCGAAGAAACATAACTCCTTCGCTCTTGAAATGTTAATCGTTGATCATAGAAAGTTGTTTTGTGTTGCAGCACACTTAAATCTCAGTGGACACATTCTCGAAAGAAGAGTACCTAACTGGTCTAATTGGAATAGTGAGCAAGTACATTGCTACATCTCAGCAGTTTCGAAACTAGGTCGTCTCATACAGTGTCATATAGGATTTTTGCTGATATGGAGGAGAGAGGGTGAGGAGAGAGATCGTTGTTTCGCAGAATTAAACAACCACCTCATAGGCTAGTTTGACACGACTACTCCACCATTGTAGGAGTTGTGGTCACTCATAATATTTTTTTTCATGCGCAAATTAAGAAAATTGTACAGATTGTTTGTTAAGTCGTCTCAAGATTACATGTTAATGCATAAGATCATTTATTAAGATTATTTATTAGACAACACCAATGTAGTTACCCTAACAACTTGACATGACGTGTAGTAAACACCCATGACATGAGCGGGATCAAGCGGGTGTCCAGAATGAACGAGTTTCTATTGTTCCTTTCTCTCTTCTCTTCTCAACATGAGTTTGCATTGGTTTTAGTGGCTTACAGGCCCGGCTCTGACCCCCGGGCATGAGGGGCGACGGCCAAGGGCCATTCCGAGAGGGGGCCCAAAATTTCTAAGTCTACGTACAGTGGCGGAGCTGGGATCAATGCTCGGGGAGTCGGGGGCAATTTGCCTCGTGAAAACTAACGTGTACACATACGCTAGAGCAATTAGTCACTAACTGAAAAATGGCAAATAATATGACCTGCGATTTTGCCAAAGCCAATGCTAATGCTACTGATTCAAACTTTTTCGTTTCCAAGTGCCCTAGTTCATATTTGCATTGGAAAATACAATGACATTATATTTAGCGCGCTAGCAAAACCAAGCTAGCAAAACCAAACTACAGGATGCAAAAAATATCATGCGACCATCCAATTGCTCGCGACGTCCTTCGCCAAGGTGAGCCGTGGCCAAGCTGTAGCTCCGCCAGTGTACCTAGTACGTATACCTGCTGCATATGTATGACTACGTGAGGCAACGAGGCCCAGGCCTGCTGGTATACGTACCACGTATAAACGAATCGTAGAAAAATGAATAATCGTCGCTCGCGTCCGTCGTCCCTGCCGTCGCAAAATCAAGCGACGCACTCGCAGGTCGTGTCTGCCACTCGTCGGCATCTGATCCTTGTCCACAAAATCAAAACAAAGTTAGCAAACCAATCTTCAATTATTTGCCCTCACCCCTGTGCAAGTCAATCGGCAAAGGGTCCTCATCCCGCTCTGCCTGCTCACAAGCATCATTAGAGTCCGGTTCTTAATTTAAGGTAATTAAATAATCATACTAGTTTTCATTTTGATGCTCTTTTAGTTTGTAATATCATATTATTTTCCAAGAATTAAGTACACATTATAAGCACTGCTATCTCTTATTTATGTTATAACTGAAAAAATATTTAGATTAAAGGACCTATAGTTTCCGGTTGCTCAAGGGTCGTGAAAACTTAGAGCCGGTCCTGTGGCTTATGGATGGTCATGAGGTCGAACGCAATATTATTTCTATTGAGTTTTCTAGAACTATTAGATTGATGGTATTTTTATTAGTTGTGAATAAAAGGAAAACATGCTGCTGGAGTATCGTGAGATGCTGCCATGGAAAAAAGTGGGTTAACCTTTTGCAATTAGAAAAAGAAGTTGCCTTTTCTTCCTGACATGTTGACATCTAATTGTGCACACATTCTCGAAGGAGCAGGACCTAATCGGCCAAACTCGAGCAGTGGCCGACTATTCGACGTGATCCGTAGTAAAAACCCATGATACGAGGGCGTGATCAAGTGGGTGTTCGGAATGGACGAATTTTCCGTTGGCTTGGTGCGCGCGATCATGTGGATGCGCCTGAATGCATGTGGTGCTCGAAAGAAGGGGTTGGAAATGCAGCACTGCACGAGTGTTCAAGCGTCTTTTGTACACTGCCGTTTGGATTCTTGAGCTAAAGTACAGTCCATATCACATTAAATTTTGGGAGGCTAATTAAGAGGACTAAATATAAGTTAATTATAAAACTAATTACACGGATGGAGACTAATTCGCGAGACGAATCTATTAAGCCTAATTAATCTATGATTAGTACATGTTTACTGTAGCATCACATTGTCAAATTATGAATTAATTAGGCTCGTGAATTATGCAATTGGTTTTATAATTAGTATATGGGGGTGTTTGGGAGGAGGGGGCTAAATTTTAGCCCCTGTCATATCGAATGTTTGACACTAATTAGGAGTATTAAACCTAGACTAATTACAAAACTAATTACACAACCCCTAGGCTAAATCGTGAGAAGAATCTATTAAGCCTAATTAGTCCATGATTTGACAATGTGGTGCTACAGTAACCATTCACTAATGATGGATTAATTAGACTTAATAGATTCGTCTCGCGATTTAGCCTAGGGGTTCTGCAATTAGTTTTGTAATTAGCTTATATTTAGTCCTCCTAAATTAGTATCCGAATATCCGATGTGACAGGATTAAAGTTTAGCCCCCTCCTCCCAAACACCCCTATTTAGTACTCGTAATTAGTACATTTGATATTTGATACGACGAGAAACTTTAGGTGGAGATGAGTCGAGCGAAATGGATCCGTCCCAACTCCCCGAGAAGCACAGTAGTGAACATCACCTACTCATCGACGCGACGTTTGTCTGGCACTTTGGCAGGGTAGGGGTCGAGGTCCAGCAACATGGGAATATGTAGCAGGCGCTCCTATAGGCTGTAGATCTCTTGAAGAGTGCAGTCGGCCATGACCTATAGCATCTGTTGGTGACGCCTACAGCGGCATCTCCCTCGTCGGTTTTGTCCCTTCTCTTGACCATCGCACCCTGTTACAGCGACCACACAAGCTCAGTGTGCCAACTGCTTCCACGCGTGGCTACGTAGAAAAAAGATGCAGCGTCTGTCCGACCGAGAACCGAGATTCATCACACTTGTAGTGCAGAGAGTACACAATGGAAAAGCCGAAAAGGTAAGGTTCATTCGGTGCACGCACGGGAGTACGAGCCGTGTGTGCTGTCGCTTCTGATCGAAAGGGGAGAGCGCGAACCGCGAGCCGGTCGCGCCCGGCGTTTACCATGCCATGATGGCAATGGCCAAGCCGTGCTGCCTGCGCGCGGCCAAATGGCTAATACCCACGTCAAAACGGTGCCACCGTCTCATCCGCTACCCACCCCGCGTGGCGCCGAGGTCTATTCTTTAGCCATTCCCCCGGGGCCCCGAACCCCAAGTCGCTTTCGGCGTTGCCGTTCCCTTCTCAGAAGCATCTGGTCGCTCGCTCCGTCGCTACGAGACCCCCACAAAACGGGGTAAAATGAAGGAGGAGAAGAAAAGGGAGACGGAACCGTCTCGTGGCTTCCATGCCTCTGGTCTACCACGGACGGGACCCAGCCACCCAGGGCGGCAGGGCGCCGATGCTGCACTAATCAAAGCAAAGCCACTTTTCCGGTGGGGCCCATTTGTCGGTCTCGAGTAAGGCCCCCACCTGCAGCGCCTTTCTTCCTTCGGACTTGGAAGTTTCATGTCACTGACATGCCGGCCCCGCTTGGGGGGCCCACGCATCAGCGAGGCACGGCCCAACGTTCTTTCTAGACGCCGCCACGCAAGTACGCAACCCGTCACGCTGAGGAGCATGTCACTAGATCCACTGACACTTGGGGCCCACGAACGGACGTGCGGGTCTGCGGGCACACGTTCGCGGTTCGCGTGGCGGGGCTACGCGTCCGCAGAGCGCTGCACCGCGCGGTTCCACGCGACCACGCCGCGTGCGTCGTATAAAGTTGGGCATCTGGCACCTCCCTGCTCTGTTCTCGCCTCACCACCACCACCGTCGCCACCGCACCACACCACCACTCGCGGCAGAGGGCCACCGGGCAGGAGCGCGCTTGAACGAAGCCGAGCCGGCAGCCATGTCGGCCCCGAAGCTGGACCGCACCCCGAGCATCCGGGACCGCGTCGAGGACACCCTCCACGCGCACCGCAACGAGCTCGTCGCCCTCCTCTCCAAGTAAGCGCCGCCCCCCAAAGCCCCGATCATCCCTCGCCGCTGGCCTCTGATTGTTCGGCTGTTCCTCTGATGCGGCGGCCGCGGCAGGTACGTGAACAAGGGGACGTGCATCCTGCAGCCGCACCACATCCTCGACGCGCTCGACGAGGTCCAGGGCTCCGAGGGCCGCGCGCTCGCCGAGGGCTCCTTCCTCGACGTCCTCCGCTCCGCGCAGGAGGCGATCGTGGTTCCGCCGTTCGTGGCCATCGCGGTGCGCCCGCGGCCGGGGGTGTGGGAGTACGTCCGCGTCAACGTGCACGAGCTCAGCGTCGAGCAGCTCACCATCCCGGAGTACCTGTGCTTCAAGGAGGCGCTCGTCGACGGCCAGTATGTGCTGCTTCCCCATCCCCTGTTCCTATCCTCTGCTTTGCTTTTTGAGGAAGTTTGTGGTGGTCAGTTTAATTTAGCGCGTTTTCGCGTCAAAGTGGTCGTGGTCACTAGTACTTTGTTGTTCGATTTGGTGGGCGGACGTGGGCCTATTGGGCGGTTACTCGTGGTTTCGGAGAGGGGAACATCACAAAATTCGGTCCGACTTCTCTAAGCAAAGTCACCGAAATAAACAATGATCTGAGTCCTGGTGAAATGCAGTCTGACTTTGCCGATTTTTACCGTAGCACACGTGCACTGAGCCATCCATCTGTGAACGAACTGACTAAAATCATCAAAAGTCACGAAGTACTGTTGAGCTCTGACTTTACTTCAGCAAGTCAGGGGATCACGGCGCACGGAAATACGGAATTGACTTGGGTCGGAGCAACAATAAACTGTTTCCTAAATTGTGGGTCAGTTGATTAGCTTTGTGGTGGCCCATTCACGTTGACGCTCCAATTGAGTGGTAAATATGGCAAATCTGTATTTTGTTTAGGCACATGCTTGAGGACGAAATAAGCTGCTAACAACTTTCGGACTATATCGTTTCCTAGATTGATGTATGCAATAAATTGGTAAAAAGTACCTTTCAGGGTTGATCTGTGGCTCTGTGCTAGAGACCGGAGCTTTGCTTTTGAGAGATCCCTGATATAATGAGCATCTTTTGCACTGTTTTTATGTTTAGCCGTAATATTCAGTATCACTTTGTTATAGGAGCATCTTAAGTATCCTGTCTATTCTTAGTACTCTTATCACCACAAATTTGAACTGTATCCAAAATGGCAGGCACAATGATCCCTACTTGCTTGAGCTTGACTTCGAGCCATTCAATGTCTCAGTCCCGCGCCCTAATCGGTCATCGTCTATTGGAAATGGCGTGCAGTTTCTCAATCGACACTTGTCCTCGATCATGTTCCGCAACAGGGATTGCCTGGAGCCCCTGCTGGATTTCCTCCGTGGCCACCGGCACAAGGGGCATGTAAGTTGTGCTACAGATGGAAATTTGGGTCTTACATATGTATGATGTTACTGTTGATACTGAAAGCTATACGTGTGTGGTTATTGGTTATAGGTTATGATGCTAAACGATAGGATCCAGAGCTTGGGGAGGCTTCAGTCTGTGCTGACCAAAGCTGAGGAGCACTTGTCAAAGCTCCCAGCTGACACACCATACTCACAATTTGCTTATCAGTAAGTTTGATCTACCACATTGAGCTGAATGCTAGTTTCCTATAGTACTTAGATGGTAGTAGTTTGGCACTTTTTGGTAGTGACTACTTGCTGGGGTTTGAGTTTCTCAATCCTGCAATGACCAGTTGTGAACTACTTTAGCTTTCAATTTGCTATAGGTTTTAGGTTTCTCAAAGCCGATCTAGAAACCTTTTTGACGAACAATACTTCCAACAACTTAAGTTTCATGTATACTCAGTTCTTCCAAACAAGCATTTGCTTGCCCTTGTGTAAGCATTATATACTGGTCATGTTGACATACCATCGATCTGGTTTTGCATATGTATCTTTTCTAGAATGAACTGCAGTATCTCTTTGACATATAATAAAATTTGATGGAATATGTCACATTCTAGAAGAACAGTTAGCTGTAACACATGTATATGTTTTTTTTTCTTTTGGTAACATTCAGATTTCAAGAATGGGGCCTGGAGAAAGGTTGGGGGGATACAGCTGAACATATCTTGGAAATGATTCATCTACTTCTGGATATCCTTCAAGCCCCTGATCCATCTACACTGGAGACATTCTTGGGAAGGATCCCCATGATTTTTAATGTTGTTGTAGTATCCCCTCATGGATACTTTGGTCAAGCTAATGTATTAGGTTTGCCAGACACAGGAGGACAGGTAAATTGAGGACGTTGACCATGATGTTTAACAGATCAATCTTTTTCACGACCCTTCACTGTATGTATCTCATGTCATGAGTTTACTTTGTTGGTGTCAGATTGTCTATATACTGGACCAAGTTCGTGCATTAGAGAATGAGATGGTTCTTCGGTTAAAGAAACAAGGGCTTGATGTTACCCCAAAGATTCTCATTGTAAGTTCATTTTTTATTTGACATGTTTCAAGTTTAGCATCGGTAGGAGCTATATTTTCTCTGTACATGCTGAGTTGCTTTGTTCAGCTGTTCCATTCTATTTTTTGGTGCTGTTGTATACTGGTACAGTTTCTTTTAACTTTCTTAAAGGAAAAAGAAGCACTTTTAATTATTTTTTTCATTTTCTTTTTATTATGTGGTTCAGGTTACTCGGCTGATACCAGATGCAAAAGGGACATCATGCAATCAGCGGCTTGAGAGAATTAGTGGAACACAGCATACATACATATTACGAGTTCCTTTTAGAAATGAAAATGGTATACTGAAGAAATGGATATCAAGATTTGATGTCTGGCCATACTTGGAGAGATTTGCTGAGGCGAGTATCATTGGTTCCGTATTGTTCTTTACAAACATTGATTCCTCATATGCATAACTTCTCTGTGTATCAGTTTTTTAGTCTTGCCTGAGTTTTGCTACTTCAATACAGTGTTTTTGTTTCTCATTTGATAAAAGGCTGTAATTATTTTGTTTTACACAGGACGCTGCTGGTGAAATTGCTGCAGAATTACAGGGCACTCCGGACTTCATAATTGGAAACTACAGTGATGGAAATCTTGTGGCATCCTTGCTGTCTTATAAGATGGGAATTACCCAGGTATGACTTGTTAATTTTACTTGTGGTCTTGCACTTGTTTCTTCACTAATTATACCAGCACATTCCTTGCAGTGCAATATTGCTCATGCTCTGGAAAAGACAAAATATCCAGATTCAGACATATACTGGAAGAAGTTCGATGAGAAGTATCATTTCTCTTGTCAATTCACTGCTGATATAATTTCTATGAACAATGCTGATTTTATCATCACCAGCACATACCAAGAAATTGCTGGAAGGTTTTCTTCTCTTTCCTGTTGGCCGTTGTAATTAACTTTTTGACTTCATCATTTGCTAATTAATTTGATCGCACAAATAAGCATATTGAATCAAGTACACACATGCAACTAATATACTAACTTTTCTTAAACGAAATAATATGCTAATTTTAAGATACCGTATTGGTTGTAACCAGGTAGGATGTGCAAATGTACAATCCAAGCTTTTCAAATTACTCTTGCATGGGTTCTTATCACATATGGATACTAGCTATCATTCATTTCCTAGAAGATGCTCATACTTATTTTAATTTTTTTCATCTCAGCAAAAACACTGTTGGACAGTATGAGAGCCACACAGCTTTTACTCTTCCTGGTCTGTACCGTGTTGTCCATGGGATTGATGTCTTTGATCCAAAGTTCAATATAGTCTCTCCTGGAGCGGACATGTCAATATATTTTCCACACACTGAGAAGGCCAAGCGGCTCACTTCTTTTCATGGTTCAATAGAAAGTTTGATTTATGATCCAGAGCAAAATGATGAACACATGTGAGTACTTTATGTTACTTTGGTCCTTTTTTGAGGTTCTTTAGTTAAGGAGTTTATGTGGATGTCTCCTGCAATACTTTTCTAATTTGGTCTCTGAAGTCACTGCTGATGGTATGGTTACTGGTTTGGGTCGTTTTAAGATTTATTTTTCGTGATAATGTACTTGACACGATTTTTATTTGGAGGATTGTAGATACTGTTGACATATTGCTCTTTGATTATTTCTGACAATGACAATTGTTCCTCTAATTTGCAGTGGGTATCTGGATGACCGATCAAAACCCATCCTCTTCTCCATGGCAAGACTTGACAGGGTGAAGAACATAACAGGACTGGTTGAAGCTTTTGCTAAATGCTCTAAGCTGAGAGAGCTGGTAAACCTTGTTGTCGTCGCTGGGTATAATGATGTAAAGAAGTCCAAGGACAGAGAAGAGATTGCAGAGATAGAGAAGATGCACGAACTTATTAAAACCTACAACTTGTTCGGGCAGTTCCGTTGGATCTCTGCTCAGACAAACAGGGCCCGCAACGGCGAGCTCTATCGCTACATAGCTGATACTCATGGTGCCTTTGTACAGGTAGGCTCTGAACTTTACAAGTTAGTGGTTCTTCTATAGATGACATAAGGATGGTTCAAGTGGCTTCCATACTGACTTGAGACGTCATACTACTGCAGCCAGCATTTTATGAAGCATTTGGTCTCACTGTCGTGGAGGCCATGACCTGTGGACTTCCTACTTTCGCGACACTCCATGGAGGGCCAGCTGAGATTATTGAGCATGGCATCTCAGGCTTCCACATTGACCCTTACCATCCTGATCAGGCTGCTAACCTGATGGCTGATTTCTTCGAACGAAGCAAGCAAGAACCCAACCACTGGGTGAAAATATCTGAAGCAGGACTTCAGCGCATATACGAAAAGTCGGTGCTGCCAATCCTGTTAGTGAGCATGAGTGCGTGCCTTCTTTTTCACATGGTCTCGTGTGTGATGTTTGTTTTCTCTGTGGCACATACCAGGTACACATGGAAGATTTACTCTGAGAGGTTGATGACATTGGCTGGGGTCTACGGTTTCTGGAAGTATGTTTCGAAGCTCGAGAGGCGGGAGACAAGGCGATACCTTGAGATGTTCTACATATTGAAGTTCCGCGAGCTGGTAGGCTCTGTTCTCAACTCTGTTTGCTCAATATGCCGTTCCACCAAGATTAGATTAACTAGAAATCTATCTAAACAGTGCACTACTTCCTTGTAAGATTGATTGGCTTCTGCTTTCCCTACATGCAGGTGAAGACGGTGCCGCTTGCGATTGACCAGCCACAGTAACTCCCATTCTGGAGCTCGCAGCTTGCTCCACTGTTATGTAGTAGTACTTGGGACAAAACTGAAGCTTATCAGAGGGAAGGAGATGCAGTGATCAAGGTGCGGCGGACGATAATAACTAATAAAATGTGCTTGCGCGCCCGGTCTGTCTTGTGCTGAACCTGGTGCCTCCGTGACTACATTGGCTGAACATGTTGGGTTATGTGTACATATGTGATTCGCCTGTAGCGTCAGGCTGCAGTTGTCTGGTATTGTAGCTCTTATTACTGTAAAACTTTTAAGCTGTTGGCTGCAATTTCTCTGCAAGGCAGGCAGGCAGGCACTGGTGAAGTGCTGATAACACAGCTTACTCTGTTGACAGTGAAGGAACGTGTGGGAAAAATTAGTTTACCTGCTCTCAGTAAATAGCCGCATCATGCCGGTAATTTCTTGCTATGGAGAGAACCAGTCTGGCTAGTGCCCTTTGATTTACGGAATTACGGGGCTACAAGGTGCACACGGCACAGCACGGTTTCGCGGACAGGCATGGGTCGCATACTCAAATGTCCCCGGTGTGCTACCGTCTGACTGTTGCCGTTGTCGGTGGTCTTGTGTCCGTCGTAAATTCCTTATGGGTTCTGTCTGATGCCGAACGTCGGAACGTGCCTTTTGATTTCGCCCGTGGCAAGGTTTTCTTTATCAATTGGCCTTACAAAATGGGTGTGTCAAGTGCCAATTGCCACAAGTACGATTCAAGAAGAACAACCAAGAAAGCAAGTTCACATGTAACATTTCCATGATCGAAATATTCTATTCGCAGCATTTTTACGCGGACGTACAAACGCAACGAGCAGTTGCAAGTTCGGCACAGGGGAAGAAAATGGGGGCTACCATACGCTGCTGCAGTACTGCGGAGCCTCTCCGGCGCTCTGCCCCGAGGCGGCCGCGGCCACCGCGGCGCGGCAGAGCGGGCACGTCGAGTTGACGCGGAACCACGCCTCGATGCACTCCGCGTGGAACCCGTGCCCGCAGCCCGGCACCAGCCGCGTGGCGGCCTCACCGTCCCCGAGCTCCGCCAGGCACACCGCGCAGTCGACCTTCTCCGCGCCGAATCCCGCCGCCGCCACGCGCACGAACACCGGGAGCGGCGACGACGTCGCCTTCGTCGTCGCGCGAGGCGTGCGGCGCGCCGCCTCCCCTGCCACGTAGGCCGCCGCCCCGTCCCGAGACGGGCATGACGGTGGCGGAGTGGACGCCGACGAGGAGGAGGAGGTAGCTGTAGCGGCAGCGCTGGAGGGACCGCCTCTGCGTTCGTGCTTCAGGCACTGCCAGATGAAGCGCCAGAAGAGGCAGAGCAGGATGAGGAAGACGCTGACGGCCGCGAGCGCCGTCGAGGCGCGGTTGGAGACGCCGGCGTGCCCGTGCGACGCCGGCGCTGGGGCAGTGCCACCGCCATCGGCGTCCATCGTCGTGTCTCGGCCCCTAGCAAGTTACACCGCGCGCTGCTGACAAACTAGCAGGTGGTCGATCGCCGCCACGGCGCGTAAGCGGCGAGCTATTTAAGGGCGTGCCGTGTCGCGTGCGTGTAAGGCGTGTACCATACACTACGTTCCCGCTTCTTTAAGCAGGATAATCCTAATTGGTCCGCTCTAATCAGACTGATAGGTTCCCATTTACAGCATTAGATATAGATGTCTTCCGTCCATATCAGCCTATCAGGCGATCGAGAGTAGTTCATACCATATTGACTGCGTCCACGAATGATGCGTGCTCATCATGTGCCTCCACGCCGTTGGGTTGGAATAATCCTTTCATTCCTTGGCAATTAGACACAGAAACCATGAAATTAGGCTTCGGTGGTTGAGATAATTTTGTTTAATACTCGAGTAGTCCTAATATAATGCCAAAGTCGAAACAGCGATCCACCTAGCTGTAACCTTCGATCTAGCTAGCTGACGCGAAGTCACATGCAGTACAGTGAAAACTGAGAAGCAGTACTCTCTCTATCCCAAATTTTCAAATTGTAAGTCGTTTTGGTATTTCTAAATTCATAGCTTTTGCTATTTATATATACACTATGTTCATATCTAGATCGTTTGAGCTTTATCTTTATTGGATATGGCCATATTTTTTATTGATATACTGGACTTGTGAACATTTCCACAGACCTAATCAAGGAACCCTATTTCGTATGGCCAGGAAACTAAGAATCTTGTAAGCAGCATCAAGGAAGTGCTCTCTTCTTCGGTTCTTCCCAGGAAGACTACAGTACTGTAACGTCATCCACACGCCAAAGGGATTCTGAAACAACTCAACAAGACTGTAAATAACCAATTCAACAGGCAATTTTTCTTTTCCATCTCATTCAGCTTGAAGAGCATTGCTGGGAGATGAATTGATGTACAGCTTCATCTCAGTCACTCCTTGAAATTTTGGTTGTAACTGACAAAAGTACTGGTTGTAGAAAAGGCAAAAGCAGTTGATCTTGAGGTCATAGTTAGTACAGGGTAGTGATCAGAAAGCATCTCGCGAAGAACTGTAAAGATTTGGTTTCCTAAACTCGGTAGGCTTAAGATTGTGGTATCAATTGGGGAAAGTGAGAACTCAGAACCGGCAAACCTCGGCCGGGAGTAGACGGTGGATTCATCCGCACGATGTTTTGATCTCGTCAGAACCTAGAAGACATGGATGTATGAATGAGTACATATGGCGGAGAATTGAATCACTAGCCATTTTCTTTCTGAAGTATACGAAACAGTAGGTGTCACTGTGCGTATCTTCTCTATCTGTGATCATTCAAACTCCAAGTGCACATGCCTTGTTTTAAACTAGGTGAATATGCAGGATTCGAGAATCACACACTGATGACATGCCTCTTGTGGTATTTCTTCGATGATAATGGAAATCGATGATACATATGAATGGTTGCAATTTATCAAAAGACACTGAGATTGGGACACAATCATAACCAATTGTCCTGAAGGGAAAGAATAACAGTGTGCTGAATAATATCAAGCCCATTCGTAAGATATCCATGGACAATTGAGAACAGTGGACAGTAGGTAGTATTGTCAGTCAGCAATCTATCTCATTCCCAATTTTCGCTCTCTGCCCTTATTTCTCAAGAAACATCATCACTCAGACGGGCATAGAGGTGAAGTATGAGGTCTGAAGGATGAATAAAAGATTGACTTTAATGTCCTTCAGAATTTCCTACTCTGTAAAGATCCATTCTATTGAATTTCACAACAGAGAAACTGAACCATGAAAACATCAAAAGGATAGGCCAAACGCATCAGATATGCGCTGTTTTCGATGTTGGTAATCCTACTTTGTTCAGGGTAGTGTCAGGTCTGTTCTTTTGCTTTCAATAACTTGAGCTCATGAGTGAGCGCGTCTTAGGGAGCCTGATGCATGCTAGAGTTCATGCAGCGGCTTAGTTAGTTCCGGTTTTTCAGAGTCTTAGCGCACGGCATGAAACCTCGTCATGGGATGGCGCGACAAGTCTGGGCAACATGGCGTGCGTGCGTTCATGGAGTTAGCGGCTGCGGCCGGTAGTTTGTTTCCTCTATTTAAGCAATGAAAGATTCAGAAAACGTCGCTTGGTTGCGGCACAAAAAGTTCTTTGCGTTCCAGGTGTTCGCGTGCGTTTGTGTGTGTTCCAGGGGTTGTCTTCTTCGTCTCCGGCGAGCAATTGCCGGCGGTGTAGGCTTCAATTGGCATCAGAGCCAGTTACCAGCGCTGGGACCGCGATCAAGCAATCAAGTAGGCGTTCATGGCGCGTCCACGCTCGGCCTCGCCACCACGGCGGACTCGCTGGCAGACGCCGCCACCGTTAGGGACACACGGTGGTGCGGAGCCGCAGTGGAACTAGCGAAGGCACACCCGAAGGCAGCGGTGGCCGTGGCGAGAGAGGTCTGGTGATCCACTGTGTCACCAAGGAGATCAGCAGCGGCGGCTCCTTCCTGGTGCTCACGAAGACGAACTACTTCGACTGGGCAGTGCTCATGCTCGTGATGCTGCAGGCAAGGGGCTTGTGGGTGGCGGTGAGCATGGGCACCGACGACTACGTGGAGGCCCGCATGGCGCTGGAGGTGGTCTCCAAGGCGGTCCCGGCAGAGATGATGGGGATGATTGCCAACAAGGCGACCACCAAGATCGCGTGGGACGCGATTAGGAGGATGCACATCGGTGTGGAGCGCGTCCGCAAGGCCAAGGCGAACACACTGCACCGTGACTTCAACGCCCTTAAGTTCCGCGACGGGGAGACGGTGGATGACTTCGACATCCGGATCAACGGGCTCGTGAATCAGCTCGCAGTCCTCGTCGACGGCTGCACTGAAGAGGAGATCGTTCGCAAGTTTCTCCAGGCGCTTCCCATGAGGTATTGTCAAATTGCCATGTCAATTGAGACCCTACTTGACCTTAGCGAGCTCTCGGTGGAGGAGCTGATCGGGAGGCTCAAGGCGGCAGAGGAACGCCACGACCTCGGCGGAAGCAGTGGCGCGACAGGCTGGCTCAACCTCACTGAGGAAGAGCTAGTCGCGCGCGTCACGCCGCGGTTGCAGCTCGGTGGTGACGGCTCATCCTCAGGGTCAAGCCAGCGAAGGGGCCGCGAGCGAGGATGGGGCAAGGGCCGCAACGGATGGAGTGAACGGGCCCATCGAAGATGACTAGTGCAAGTACTACGGCAAGAAGGGCCATTGGGCCTGTGAGTGCCGCAAGAAGAAGCGTGACGAGGCGGCCCATGTAGCCCAAGCTGAAGAAGGGGAGGAGCCCATGTTGATGCTTGCCACTGCAGAAGTCAATGCCACCTCATCCTCCCAGCCACCACCACCCGCATCGCCATCGAGGTCGGTGGAATCTGCCCCGATCCACCTTGAGGAGAACAAGCTCTTCGTTCAGCTGGGCGATGGGCGCGAGGGGGAGTCCACCCGATGGATCCTCGACACAGGGGCCACCAACCACATGACGGGCACACGGTCTGCCTTCTCTGAGCTGAACACCGGCATCCATGGCACCGTGAAGTTTGGTGATGGCTCCGTCGTTGGCATTGAAGGGCGCGGCACTGTCCTCTTCAAGTGCAAGGATGGGGAGAACCATGCGCTCGAGGGGGTGTACCACATCCCACGCCTCATCGCCAACATCATCAGCTTGGGGCAGCTCGACGAGGGGCGGTACAAGATCCCGATTGAAGATGGCATGCTCAGGATCTGGGACCAGCGATAGCGATTGTTGGAGAAGGTGACGCGCGCGGCGAACCGGCTCTACGTCCTCAAGCTCGACATCAGGAGGCCGGTGTGCCTAGTGGTGCAGGGAGGTGGTGCGGCATGGTGCTGGCACGCGAGGTTCGGCCACCTGAACTTCCGCACACTCCAGAAGCTGGCCCGTGAAGGCATGGTGTGTGGGTTGCCGCACATCAACCACATCACCAAGTCTGCGACAGCTGCTTGTCCGGGAAGCAACCGCATCTCGCGTTCCTGTCCGAAGCAAAGTATCGCGCGGAGAACAAGCTCGAACTGGTCCACGACAATCTCTGCGGGCTAGTAACGCCGGCAACATCGAGCGGCAACAAGCTGTTCCTCCTCCTCGTTGACGACCTGAGTTGCTACATGCCTACATGTGGCTGGTGCTCCTGAGCTCCAAGGACCAAGCTGCAGATGCCATCGTGCGGTTCCAGGCGGGTGCTGAAGTGGAGGCCGGGAGAAAGATGCACACGCTGCACATTGACCGTGGCGGCGAGTTCACGACGCATGCGTTCGCGAAGTACTGCACTAGGCAAGGAGTCGTACACGCCCCTAACAGAATGGGGTGGTCGAGCGGTGGAATCAAACGGTGATAGGGATGGCTAGAAGCATGTTGAAGGCGAAGGCGCTACCGAACTGGTTTTGGGGGAGGTGGTCACCACGGCCGTGTTCATCCTGAACAGAGCTTCCACGCAGAGCGTCGATGGCAAGACTCCGTATGAGGTATGGCATGGCTCCAAGCCCCCCGTCCACTTCCTCCGCACTTTCGGCTGTGTTGCACATGTCAAGAACGACGGCAAGCACCTCGCCAAGCTCGATGATCGGAGCACGCCCATGGTCTTCGTCGGCTACAAACCAGGAACAAAGGGGTACTGCTTCTACAACCCGGAGTCGCGTCACGTCCATATCTCCCATGATGCTGTGTTCAAGGAGGATCGAAGCTGGGACTGGGGCGCACAGAAGGGAGCCGGGCCGGTTGACGGCGACAAGCCTTTCCACGTCAAGTACATGATGGTGTCCGCAGGCTCTGGCTCATCGGGGGAGCGTGGAGCCGAGGAAGTGACGCTTGGGTCTACATCACCAATCTCTCCGGTGCCATCAGTAGTTGCGTCGCCATGAACACCTACAACGGGGAGCATGACGACGCCCATGGGAGGCCAGGGGCCACGCATGCCCACCACGGCGGTGCCACTCGACACACCAGGGGAGGCGATGGAGTTTGCCTCGACATTGAGCGGGGCGCTGGACCTTGATGCAGAGCACGACGACGATGCGTCTCTACGATTCTGCACCCTCGATAACGTCCTTGGCCCCTCGTCACCACCAGGCTTGGCTGGGCGGACCCTAGACGAAGAGCTGATGCTCGCGGTTGGGGATGAGCCCACGACATTTGAGGAGGCACGCGGCGATGAAAGCTGGAGGAAGGCGATGCTCGAGGAGATGGCCTCGATCAAGAAGAACAGCACATGATTCCTCATCGACCTCCCACTAGGACATCGTCCAATTGGTCTAAAATGGGTCTTCAAATTGAAGCGCAATGAGCAGGGCATCATTGTCAAGCACAAGGCCTGGCTGGTTGCGAAGAGATATGTTCAGCAGGTCGGGGTCTACTACGACGAGGTGTTTGCGCCGGTGGCCGGGATGGAGTCTGTGAGGATGCTGCTCACCATGGTGGCATGGGGAGGCTGGCTTGTGCATCACATGGATGTCAAGTCAGCGTTTCTTAATGGTGATCTACAGGAAGAGGTGTATGTGCGACAGTTGCCTGGATTTGTGGCTGCTGGACATGAAGGGAAGGTGCTGAGGTTGAAGAAGGCACTGTACGGGCTCAAGCAGGCCCCGCGCGTGTGGAATCAGAAGCTGGACAGCAGCCTACGTGAGCTTGGCTTCACCAGATGCTCCAGGGAGCACGGGCTGCACACTCGAGGTGCGGCGGCGTCGTGGGTGGTTGTCGGCATCTACGTCGATGATCTCATCATCACAGGAGCCTGTGCGGAGGAGGTCAAGGCGTTCAAAGGTGAGATGTTGTGTCTGTTCCGCATGAGTGATTTGGGGTTGCTCTTGTACTATCTCGGGATCGAGGTGAAGCAGAGCAGAGGGCGCGTCATGCTAGGCCAAGCGGCGTACGCGCGCAAGCTGCTGGAGAAGGCCGGTCCGGAGGGCTGCAACCCCTGCCAGACCCCAATGGAGGTGCGCCTGAATTTCACGAAGGACAGTGCGGTGGCGGAGGTGGAAGCCGCCATGTACCGGAGCTTGATTGGAAGCCTGCGGTATCTTGTGCACACCTGGCCAGACATCACGTTCGCCGTCGGCTTCGTCAGCAGATTCATGGAGAATCCCAAGCAAGATCATCTGGCGGCCGTGAAACACCTCCTGCGATACATCTCCGGCACCATCAACTGCGGAATCATCTACACCGAGCAAGAGAACGAGGAGCCCCTCCTGGTGGGTTTCAGTGATAGTGATCTGGGGGGAGACATCAACGACAGGAAGAGCACCATGGGCATCATCTTCTTCCTCGACGGCATGCCAATCTCGTGGCAATCCCAGAAGCAGAAAGTGGTGGCGCTCTTGTCCTGCGAAGCTGAATACATTGCTGGCGCCGCGGCGGCGTGTCAAGCGGCGTGGCTCTTGCGGCTGATGGATGACATGACGGGAGCAAAGTCATCGCCGCCGAGCTTGAATATGGACAATATGTCCGCCATTGCACTCAGTAAGAATCCCGTTCTCCACGATAGAAGTAAACATATTGATACAAAATTCCATTACATACGTGAATGCGTGGAGAGCGGGAAGATCAAGCTGGACTACGCAAGTACTCATGATCAGCTTGCGGATGTCCTGACAAAGTCGCTCGGACGCGTGAAGTTCCAGGAGCTGTGCGAACGGATCGGCGTTGTCAAACTGAAGTGAACATACTAGGATCAGGGGTAGAATGTTGGTAATTCTACTTTGTTCAGGGTAGTGTTAGGTCTGTTCTTTTGCTTTCAATAACTTGAGCTCATGTGTGAGCGCGTCTTCGGGAGCCTGATGCATGCTAGAGTTGATGCAGCGGCTTAGGCCCTGTTTGGCACGGCTCCACTCCTAAATTCCAGCAACTCCATCAAAAAATTCAGCCAAACATCCCAACTCCAAAACTCCATGGAGTTGCCAACTCCATGGAGCTGTAGTGCAAATGGAGGTGGAGTTTTGAAGCACCTCTTTTGCTACTCCAGAAACCTCTCTTTTAAACCTCCTCGTGGAGTTGGTGGGTAATTACCCACCAATGCCACTGGTTAAAAAAAAACGTTTCATTCTATTCTCCCTTCTATTCTCCTGAGCCCCACTCGCCACCATATCCAAACATGCTTTCTAAAGATACACCTTGTACGTGCTTGTGCTGTGATCTGAGCTCTCTTCGAATATCAGAAAGGAAACAGAGCATTCAGGCTTCTGACAAATTCAGAATCTGGGCTGAGCTAGCCAATCTGCCAATGTGCCCCCGTTGCTTCGACCACAGACCACGGCGCCTCTCTATGTCGCCATGATCGACAGGCACAACTGGACGGCGATGAAAAAGTTGAATCCCACTAGTCACTCACTGCCATGTCAGCCGGAGCCTCTGCTGCTGGTGCAGCATTTCAGAGAGCAGCCTCTGCACTTCTTGCTTCCGGGCGGTGCTTGCTGGCAGCGGCGGGCGCCATCGCCACGAGCACCGTCGGAGGCAGAGTGTGTGTGGAATCCCCACAAAAGCGTCTCGGATCCAGCACCGCCGGAGCTCGTCATGGCCAGTGGATGTGAGCTCAGTCGCGGGGCGAATCCGCGAATGGCGCGCGTCTGGCGTCCGGTCAGATACGGCTGCAGGTGTAGCTGGGTGGGTGGAGAGCTTAGTGGTCCTAAGGATGGAGCTTGACGGTTCTGGGACGACTGCGGGCGGCGCTGGATGGGCGGGCGGCCCCTGATATATCTGACCGGACCAGGGGCTTATATGAAAACTAGGCGGATTGGCGCGCTTTGCGCGCCTATACCCAAAAAAAAAACTCAATCGGAAGTAGCTAGTGATGAATAATACTCTTATAGTGATCTTTAAAAAACTGTAAGAAGCTCCTCCAACTTAAGAGTACATGTATCATATAAAAAAATATATACTTTAAAACTGTAAACCTGTATTGAATGGTTGCCCATTTTGAAGAAAACTCCAAAAATAGTAAAGACATGTAGAAATTATAAAAAAAAAGAGCGAAGGAATTGCACAGCTATTAATAATTTGATTCTCAATTATCTAAGATCGTGCACACCGTGTTCAATAGTTGATCAATAATAGTAAGAATGGTCTAAGTACCATTCACCATTGAGACATCTATAACGGGTTGATCTGGTAAAACAATCAATTTCAATAAAAGAGATGGAAAAGTGCAAAGATTCTCCATAAGAAACACGCATCAAATAAGCCATAATGCCACATAAACAAATACAAATGGTACACCACTACAGTGCACTAATCAGGATGAGCTCGTGGATGAAGCTTTGCATTACGCTGACATGCTGGCTTCTTGCGGAAACAAAACAAATTGAATGCAAAAAAAAAAAAAGATTAGGGTGGAGAAAGAGGTCTAGGGTCTTCTCCACATCCTGGCTTCTTGCACGGAATCAGAGAAAATTGGGTAAAAGTAGATTGGCCGGAGGAGAAGGAAGTTTAGGGTCTTCTCTGAAGAATCTTTTTTTAACTATTGAAACTGTGGGGTCCATGAACAGTAACAAAGCCACGAGAACTTGCCTAGTCCAGTAGCTTTAATATAGAGTAGTCAATATGGGGGCTTTTATGCAAATAATCGGATCACGATCATTCATCACGATCCAAATTAGGGATTATATGTAAAAAACTAGGGTGTATTTTGCAAATATTCGGATCGCGATTAAAATCAGGGGTTATTTAAAAAATTTAGGGGCATTTTTTTTAAATCTTGGACGGAATCCAATCCTCCGCCGCCGATTGCCAGAGTGCCGCCCGACGCTAGCTGTCCCTTGGTACCTCTTTCGTCCTTCTTCCTACCTCGCACCCACCCCCGATTGCGTGGATCGACGTTGTCCGGAGCCTCAAGGAGCGGTTGGTGTTTGGGTGGGGCTTTGGGTGGACAAGAGATGCAGACGCTCCTCTGCTTCATGCTGTCTGCGGCTAGCCGGAGCGGCATGTATGGCGGCACCTCGCTCCGTCCATCCCTTGCTTCCATACCCTTGCTCCTCTCCTGCAATGAAGCACCTGCGTGCATCTTGCCATGACCATGCCTCTGAACCTGGGTAGGCAGGCATTACAAGTTTGCAACCTATGAACCAAGATTCTCTCACTGCAACTGTTGATGCAACTATTAATGGTTAAAATTGGCAGAACTGGACGATCAGGTCTCAGTTATTAGGACCAGATCGGACATTGAACCGGTCAAATGCTCGGTTCAATGGTTCATTGGTCCAACCAGTTGAACCACCTGTTTAAAGCGATTCAAATAGAGTTAAGTTTTCATCCATACCTGTGGTGGTTAGTTCGTCCACCCAAAATGCCCCTACCAAGGTTCAAACCCCATCTCCTACCCAATTTTGCTAGAATTTCCCACCTCGTCGCACCCCTGTCCACCATTCTCTTGCTCCCACGCGGAAATCCTATTCTTCTCTCATTTCCATAGTATGTCCACCATTCTCTCGCTCCCACGCGGAAATCCTATTCTTCTCTCATTTCCATAGTACGAGGAGGCGTCCTAGCTGGCCTGCCAAGCCTAGGGCAACCCAAGGTGTGCTTGCCCTAATGGGGTCCCTCCCGAGCAGGCGTTCGTTGGATCTTCGCCGAGCTCCGCGATGAAACCGGTCTAACCGACCTGTGCAGAGGAGCAGTAAGGAGCCCCTTCATGCGCCGCATGTTCGAGTGCTTTTCATGTGTTAACCCTAGATTTGCACCAACACATTTTGACGACTCCGTTGGGGACTGAAGAATCTGGCCGTCATGGCTGATCCATCAAACCCTAGCAACATAATGTCATGTAAAGAATTTTGTATGGAATATTGGCAAGAATTCGATCTGGCTACTGAAAAGTTGCTTCTATCATGTTATTGTCTAACTGATCAAGGAGTCGTCAAGATAAAGGAGTTGCAGCCGCCATCCACCATCGGCACATTGAAAAAGATGCAATCCTCAGGTACTTTATATGATGCTCTATCCGACTTTGTGAATTTTTATCTCAAGTCCCTGATTGATAAAGAGGATAGTTCAGATTCAATTCATGTTAGTCAAAAGTCGGCTATTGAAAATCCAGCTAATGCTATTGTTGATCCTTGCAAAAATTCACCAGCTTGTGATGTTGTTGTCAAGAAACAAGTCGGCAGTCTCAAGCCGAAGTTGTTGACCCAAAATCCACTAGCAAGAGCATAGAGACTATATCTAGTACTTCAACACTCGGGGGCAACAAAACAAAGGCAAAGGTACCGGTTGTGCCGTAGCCGGTCAGACCGGTTTGCAAACCGGTCTGACCACTTCTTCTAGGGTATCACAAAATAAATCAAAATCAAAGATGGTTAAACCTAAGAAAGTCGAGATTGGTGTTTGGAAAAACATTGAATCAAAAGACCGTCATAAGATGAAAAGGAAAAGCTGAAGCCAAATAAGAAGCTTCCGGCTAAATCCTCGGAACAAAAGGATATCAAATATGTTAGTCGGTCTAAAAATTTCGAGCACTCGAAATCTTTTCTAAGATAGAGGTTCCACGATCAAAATCGGCAATGGAATTGTGTTTTGATCCAATTTTAGCGCCAACAGCAACGAGCCGAGGCCGCGAGGCGTTGCATCGTTATTTCAGCCTCTGCATCGGTGGCCGCAGTAGTCGAGGAAGAGCGCCATGCGCCCATGCCTTCCTCGCCCCTCGCCGTCGCCTGCGCCAACGGTTCATGCACGGTGGGTGTTAGGCTTGGGCTCTGAACCAACTAACTGAAGGAAAGACAGGCATGACGCAGACCCGGAAGAAGACACGGCCTCGCCGTCTCCGCGGCGGCGCGGAGGACGGACTTTGTGCGGGGCAGCGCGGGATCTGAGGCGGCGTCCTCGAACATGAACTCGCTGGCGGCGTGGTCCACCTTGTTCTGGTACACGCATTTCGCTGCTCGCCACCATGGCACCTCCGGCAGAGTGCAGTTTCAGGCAGGCGCTTGCAGGGTCCTCACAGGTTCTGAACAGCAAGCTAACAAATTCTTGTTCGATTAACAAGAGGTGACTGCCCAATTCAGTAGCTAGCTGAGGGGCTTACGAAAATTCTTTAAGGAATCTAGCAAATCCAATCAGTACTAGATTAAGTAAAGGTAAATACGGAGAATCAGTGAACACATCACAATTCCTGCAGGCATTGAGAAGCAACTTGCTCTCGCTATAATCCTTAGGGCTTATTTGGATAAAAAAGGATTGGAGTGGAACTGATGGATTGTAAAATGAACTAATTTCCCCTTCAATTCTTCCTATATTCCACCTCAATCCACTACTTGATACATCACGTCGTTGCTGTGGGAATTTAGGACCAAAATTTGAAATGCTTTGGATTACTCACAAGTCAAAGTTACCTCTTCCGTTCATGTCCATCCACCATCTGTCTAAGGTACTAATCAAACCCGCCCATATAGTGGATATAGTTGATCCTGAACAAATCATTCTGTTTCTGTTTCCTTTGATTCATGCCAGAATTAAATCATTCTGTTTCTTTTTTTAGCGAAATTCTTCACGTTGCGGCCGCGGCCCAGGGAAATTCATGCTTGCTTTGCTTGTTTTTCTGCACGGCCTTGATGGGCCGTGAGATGGGCTTCCCCAACACCTCTCTTGCGTGCTTACTGCTTAGCCAGCTTTTTCATGCCTGGTTTGTTTGTCTGGGTTTGAAGCATTTCCATGCACGCAAGCCTCTCAAGCCTCTCTCCGATGTCGCTAAACTGATCCGAGGTACAGGATGGCCATCGAACACCTCTCAAGCCACCACACTACCGCTCATCTTCTACCAAAGGAAAGGATATGATGCCTGTCTCACTCGCCGGCTCCACCTCCACCATCAGTGGCGCACTGTCTCACGTCGCCGGATCCAGCGACCACCATGCCGCCGAATTGTAACACCCCCGGCCAACCGGCGGTCAGCCCCCCGCCCGCCGCCGGCCTGTGACGATCCTAGGAGGTTCACAGGATAACTAGAGGTTGTAGCCGGTGACACGCACGGCGGGGGGAGCACGGCGGCGCTATCTCGAGCAAGACAAGGAGGAAGGAGAAGATAGGGTTCAGCTTTAGCTGTTTGTTCTCTGATGCCTTACCCATCGCGAGTACAGTGTATGTAGGCACTGCCTTAGCAGGCCCGGTCAATGGGGTCGTCGGCCCGATAGACGGCACACAGACCCAGCTAGCCTATTACATGGCCTCTAGCCCAGTGGAGCGTACCCTGGTTGTGACATTCCCTCCTTAAGTTGCATCTCGTCCCCGAGATGTCAATGCAGGACACTGCTGCTGTATCGTGGACAGCTTCTCCCATGTGGACCATTCTGGTGGCATGTTGTCCCACTGAACCAAAACAAAAGGAACAACTGAGTTACCCACAGTTGGAGTCGAGATTCGATTACCTTGCATGGTTTTGAAGCAGTGTCAGGCAACAACATCGGTAGATGATGATCAGTACTGATGGTAGTATTCGGAGGCAGGGCTCTTTTCAGTTGAGAGACATGAATAACTGGGTGGATTTTGCTCTCTTGTGGAAGCTGCAACTTGTAGGCAACCTTGCCCACCTTCTGGAGTATGAGATATGGGCCGAAGTATTTGTAGGACAGCTTGTTACTGGACCTCCGAACGACTGATTGCTAGATGTGTGGTTGTAACTTGAGATAGACCCGATCACCTACTGCAAACTCTCGCTCTTGGCGATGTTTGTCAGCTTGCACCTTCATTCGCTGTTGAGTTCTTTGCAGATTCTGCTGAATCACTTGCATCATGTTTGCAAATCCACAGAGACGCATGTATCCCTTGCTGACATGCCAAAGTGTCTTGGAGGTTGACCATATAAGACTTCAAATGGTGTCTTGCCATGAGCAGAATGGTGTGTTGTGTTGTACCAGTACTCTGCCAATGCTAGCCACTCTGACCACTTAGAGGTAAGTTTCCAAGAACTGGTTGAGGCGCTCTGTTTGCCCGTCAGTCTGTGGGTGATAGGCCGAACTCATGTTGAGTGTTGTTTCAGACAATCTGAATAGTTCCTTTCACAATGTGCTAGTAAAAACTTTGTCCCTGTCTGAAATAATGACTTGGGGCAACCCACGTAACTTGTAGATGTGATTCAAGAAGTGATTGGCTACAGACAAAGCTGTATAAGGATGTGACAATGGGATGAAGTGAGCATATTTGGATAGTTTGTCTATGACCACTAGGATTGTGTTGTAGTTTTTGGACTTGGGCAGGCCTTCAATAAAGTCCATACTGATTGTATGCCAGGCATTTGGTGGTATGGGCAGAGGATGTAGTAAACCTGGGAGTCGATTATGCTCAGGTTTTGCTTTGGAACATACCTCACAAGCAGCTATGTATTTCCTGATGTCTTCCTTCATCCCATTCCAGGCAAACAGTGCTTTGATCTTGTGATAGGTGGCAGTAACTCCACTGTGTCCTCCCAAGCCACTACTGTGAAGAGCTAGCATGATGGCTTGATGTGCCTCAGAGTGCTTTCCCAGCCAAATTTTGCCCTTTATATGATCAGTCCATCCACTAATGAGTAACCCTTGTCATTGGTTCCAGTTACAGCTAGTTCAGTCAGGAGGACTTTTGCATCTGGGTCCTATTGGTAACCTTCTATCACCACTTCCAGCCACTTTGGTGTGCTAACTGACATTGCTGATAGCACCTCAGAATCTGTCTACCTTGATAAAGCATCTGCTGCTTTGTTGTCTAACCCCTTTTTTATGTCACCTCGTATTGTAGGCCCAAAAGCTTGATGAATGCTTTTTGTTGTACTCCATTCTCTAGCTTTTGCTCTCCTAGATGAACCAAACTTTTATGGTCTGTCAATATTGTGAACTCCTTGTGTTGAAGATATGACTTCCATTTAGTTACTACCAAGATCACTGCTAGGCATTCTTTCTCATATGTCGACATGGCTTGAGTTTTTACACCTAGTGATTTGCTATGGTAAGCTATTGGATGTCCTTGCTGCATCAGGACAGCACCAATTCCAGTTGCAGATGCATTAGTTTCTATTATGAACTCCTTGTTGAAATCAGGCAGAGCCAATACAGGAGCAGATGTGAGAGCTTGCTTAAGTGTTTTAAAACATTGTTGTAGTTGTGGGGTCCCGACAAATGGGATATTTTTCTTGAGCAAGTTGTTTAACGGTCTGCTTAACACACCATAGTTTCTGATGAACTTTCTGTAGTATCTTGATAATCCTAGGAACCCTCTTAGTTGCTTGACATCCTTGGGTGTAGGCCAATGTTGTACAGCTTGGATTTTGTTTGGGTCGGTAGCTACTCCCTGACCTATATGTCCCAAGTATTCAAGAGTTGTCTGGGAAAAGGAGGACTTGGATTTCTTTAGCAGAAGTTGATGTTGCTGGAGGATATCAAATACAGCCTGAAGATGTTGCTTATGCTTTTCAAATCACTGTATATTAGAATGTCCACCGCCTCTTCCTCTCCTCTTCGTTCTGCTGCTCGCGCTTCTCCCGTCGCCTCCAGCGGCGGTGGCGGTGGCGGACGGCCCGCCCGCTTGGGAGGCGCTCCGCGGGGTGACGGGCACATGGCATCAAAATTTTATTTCGATTATACCATTGAATTTGTTACAATAAAATCTTCCAAACAAAATCCACTTGACTATATTTGGACATATTTTTTACTAATATTTTTTATCAAATTGACATTTTCTAACAGGCATGTACATCCGGAAGAAATTATACGAACTCATGGAATAAAATAGTTTTAACTTACGGAAAAAAATATGCATCGAACAAATTATACAAATTCACGGAATAAAAAAGTTGAATACATCGAATAAATTATACGAACTAACGGAACAAAGGCGTATACCCTAAAACAAATTATTTGAAGCCATCAAACAAATTACAGCACTGCTAGCGCCTAGACATCCGTTACAACATCAAAATAAAACATCTACAACATCGAAAATGTATAGTTGTAACATCGAAATATGCAAAAAAAAAATGACTACATCGTTCAACTCTAGGATAGAAAATTCCCGTTGCAACATGAACCTTATGTTTCATGCAACATTCACCGTGAAACATGCAGAAATAATAATTACAACATCAATGCTTAACTATTGGAACGTATGTTGAGCGGTCCGATTTTTTTAAAATTTTGAACATCTGTTGTGTAGCATTACCGAACAAATTATACAAACTTACGGAACATATTATAAAAAGTTCTCGAACAAATTAGAACTTATAGATCGTGACCATATATCCAATATTATAATATATTATTGTGAATGTATAGGTTTAAATATAAGAAAGTTGTTCCGACGTCAAAGAGAGAGAGAGAAAGAGAAAGCATCTCTTCCAATTAATCAAAGTACACTTCTCCCTATTTTAACACGAATGAATATTGTCTTCTCAGGCACCATGGGCCGTACAAAATCATGTCTCCAATGGGGTGAGGAACTAACAATGATTTGAAACTTGATTTGCTTTATTTACGGTTAGGCCAGGATCATGAATTCTGACACCACAGGCAACCACTGAAACTCTGATGTGGCAGCATGAATGCTTCTAGAAACATAGCTAGCATTGGGTTATCAATCAGAAGGGCCAATCATTTTCTCTGGGACAACGAGCTCATGGAATTCTTCTTCCGTTAATACTCCAAGGTCTAATGCAGCTTTCTGAAAAAAGAAAAGGAAAAAATGTCAGCGTATTATACCTTGGAAAAAAGTTTAAAGCATGCAAATCAACGCAAATTAAAATTTTCATGATCATACAATAGCATTAACAGGTAGCCTAAGAGGATAAGAGTAGGCAAGAAAATGAACATATATCACAATTAGTGTCCTGAACCAAATAAAAAGAATTGAATAGTTGAGATAACCCAACCAAGATACAAACTTAAGCTGTGTACACATCACCTAAAGTTAAAAGAGCAAATATTAATACTACAGAGCAAGGCCAAAGCAAACAGAAACAAATAAAACAAGATCACCTTTAATGTGGTTCCTTCTTTGTGAGCTTTCTTCGCAACAGCTGCAGCATTGTCATAGCCAATTTTCTGCATCCATTCAATAATTCAGCAAGATTCACAAGTGTTTACGGCAAAAAAAAAAAAAGGAAGAGGTAACTGATGCAAGGTTGCATTTTACTTACAGGGTTCAAAGATGTCACCAACATCAGAGACTGGACAAAAATGTAGAGAAATTAGTAACACACCTTGTATAGAAAATAAATGCAAGTGTCCTAGTATTTTAGATGGACCGTTACCTCATGCAAAAGTTGTGAAATTCTCTTATGGTTTGCTTGAATACCCCTGACACAATTTTTCTCGAAGGACACAGAAGCATCCCCCAACAATCTCAATGACTGTTCATAAAAGGAACAGTGAACAGGTTAAATCATAGAATGATTGCTGTAATATAAGGCTAAAGTTACAAAATCAGTTAATCACAGTAACAATATAAGGCTGCTCAAACAAAAGTTCCAATACTAGTTAAGCATATTTAATTACTGAAATAGACACCATACTCGAAGTAATCCGGCTGCAATCATTGGCTTGAAAACATTCAGTTCAAAATGCCCATTCGCACCACCAACTGTAACACCAACATGATTACCCATAACCTGCAATACCACAAATCCAAATGTTCAAAGATTAGATGCAAGTAATGCATACGCTAAAAAGAAGGATAAAGGCACCATGGATCAGTAGCAGTCCCAGTCAGGTGTAAAGAATCATGGCTTATTTGCGGAAAGTAAGGGTTAAGGACTCCTCATATCAGCATACTCCATTTATCTGGCATACTATATTGGCAGCCTTCGATTGTATTAACACAATTGTTTGTCAACGGTGATATTCAGATGGTCAGGTTTCTCATCTGATATTGAGTTTTTGAAGTAAGGACATTGCATAGACTAATCAAATGACTCAGATTTACTTGTGTTTCCTAGAAATAATGAGAACCACTGAGCTCTAGAAAGTATTCTGTCTAACTAGGCAACACAGAGAGAACAAAAGAGGAAGATAATAGAATAAGTTAATATCATAATTCATAAATATATATGACCAGAGGAATGGCCTGGCAACCAATGGGATATAAATGCATTTTAGATAAGCGATAGCTGTCCATCAACAGCATAGAGCAAACAATAAAATCATGTGTCTTTAAAATACAATAAGGAGGTTAGATTATATATATCATGAGTAAATAAAGCATGATTCATGTACCTGAGCGCAAACCATGGTCAGAGCCTCACACTGTGTTGGATTAACTTTTCCCTGCAACATAGTTGAAGCTGGAGTTTTACAATGGTGTTTCAATTGAAAATATGCTAAAACAACCACAACATATGAACATAATACATCAACAGTCTCCTTACAGGCATAATGCTGCTCCCAGGCTCATTTTCTGGCAGGATTAGTTCACCAAGTCCGCAGCGAGGGCCACTGTGATTTTATTGGAAATATTAAGAGCATGCCCCAAAATACTAGAAAAGATTATTTGTCATGAGAAAAGAAAAAGATTGGAATAATGACCTTCCCAGCAAGCGTATGTCGTTTGCTATCTTCATAAGGGATGCAGATATTGTGTTCACAGCACCACTGCTCTCAACAAAAGCATCATGTGCTGCCTACTTGAGGAGAAAAGAAATGATGAGAACACATAGTGACGAAATAATAGAAGATAGACAAAACAATAAAAGGATATAAATGAAAAGTTAGCAAGATGATAAAATCAAAATCCAGGTTTAAGTCCATTATCCAAGCAAGAAAAGGATAGTTCATTATCAAAGTTGTTAATATACAGAGAGCAAAACCCAACAACTAGCATCAAATAAAACATTTGAAAGTGATCTGCACTAGAAAACAGAAAATGCATTAGTCAGTTGGTTTTGGTTTGCAAATATAATTTTTTGTTTTCCGAGGCAACATTAATCACCAAATGCCCCTATTGATTGCTAAGCACCAACACTTTCCTTGTTTAATGTGCAAATAAGGCTTATACATGCAACTACTAACCAAAGCTTCAAACTTGTTCTCTGCTGTCACAAAGGGTAGATTTGTTTCTTCAGCCACTGCGGCGGCAATTTTGACATCAAATCTGAAAAGATTGATACAAATTAAAATGTTTAAGAAATGGCATGAAGAAATATAGACTAGTAATGCAAGGAACTAATGTTCTGTTTAATGATATCCTAAATCAAATACCGTGACAAATATAGGGAAGAAAAACATTTCAAATTGTAGATGGTACTCAAACCAGTACTTTTAATCCACAAACAACATATGTAAATGGAGGAAAAACTAGAAAAAGAAACTATATAGTAATGGAACTAACTTGAACAAACAAATTAATCTGGAATTGGCATAAAATGCTAGATGACAGGTTTACATGGATTATCTTCCCCAAAACAAGAGCATTAAAAAATTTGAGAATCTAGAAGAGAACAAAATAAAATTTTAGTTACTAATAGGAATTGATGTAGACAAACTATCTCAAACACAAATTTGAAATTACCCTTTCTTAGTGTTCAAGCCAGTTCCAACTGCAGTTCCACCTTGAGCAAGCTGCAAATCAAAGCAAATGATCGGTACGTAATCATTTGAGAAGAAAACTAAAATTAGGATAATTCCTAATACCTGGTACATCCGAGGTAATGTACAATTAATTCGGTCAATTCCATATTTGACCTGCAACAAGAGTTTAAAATAGTTCGCAAGCCTATCTGTTAATCTAAAGTGCATGGCAGTAATGAGACAACAAAAAATGCTGCAACAAATCCTACCTGTGTAGTGTAGCCACTGAATTCTTGGCCAAGAGTCAACGGGGTGGCATCTTGGGTATGTGTACGTCCGATTTTAATTATGTCAATAAACTCAACAGACTGCACAGTGAGGTTAGCAAATTCATGAGAACAGTGTACTTACTATATAATATATGGAGATATATACTGTGTCCTACAGCTACTGTTCATTTTACCGGTTTCAGTATGTGCGTCTTTCAATCTTATCAGTTATTTTAATATTTATTCATCATTTGTTCTATTTTCAAGAGAAATAACATAATATAAGTTCTGAGATCACAAGTTAAAATGCTTATATAGTATATCTCAACTGATAACGGAAGGTCAATCCATCAGGGAAAAAAATTAGGTTCTGAGTCAATTTATGAGCAATTCGGATTAACCAACAGATGAAAAGAACACTAACGTAAAAGGCATATGTACATTATAAATAAGAAAATTGGTCTCAAGTGATCACATAGGTATGTGGTACCTCATTGGCACCTAATTATTGATGTGAACTTAAATCAATGAAAGTACTGCTACTAACTTTTGCTCTATAAGACTCTAACGGACTGCTACAATGCTTGTATGAAACTATGAAAGTTAGCAGCCACTTTGTAATATTTGTGCGCAAGTAATGCCAAAATATTAAGGGAGAACAAAAAGGTTCTAGACAAATTTCCAAATTTATAATGTTTTTATCTTGAATCTGAATCCGTAATTAACAGGCACAAATGTGCAGTAGAATAGCTGACAATTCCTGGAAACTTTTGAAGGCAGTTCAGCAGTTTGTGATTTAAGAAGCAGACTAACACATATTGAAGCAAAGCCTAGTCAAAAGGGTCATAATATAATTTATATAAAAGGCAATTGACAGCATAATAAAAGTTCACATGGAAGGAAAGACGAAAATAATACCTTTGCGTGAAGTGAATCATGCAACTGTTGCAAACTTGGGATAAACTTTGAATTGATCTCAACAGCTGCTGCTATATGCATAACCTGGAAATGTCAACAACATGAACAATAAACATCTGCAGAGTGGAGTGTATTGAAATGAAGATAAATAGCTGTTAAAGCTTACAGTGGGAAATGTATCATTCGAGGATTGTGACCTATTCACATGGTCATTAGGGTGTACAAACTTGCCACCACGCTTGTGTCCAAGAATCTCAGCTGCCCTATTTGCAATAACCTAATTTGGGAAACAGATCATAAGCAAATATGACACAGAAGCAAAAAAAAAATGATTACACAACAATATAACTTAGAATTAGCTTAACAGAATAGCTTGCATACAAATAATGAACAAGGCAGCATATGGGGATAGGTTTAGTTGCTGTAGTGTGTGGACAGTAAAACTTAACTTTTCACACCTTAGCTGGGATTATTATTTAGAACAACAGTTGTGTTACTTTAAAATTAACATGTTCAATGCAATATTTGGCATAAATGTATTGTATGAGTACTGCGTCAACCTCATTGGCATTCATGTTGCTTTGTGTGCCACTGCCAGTTTGCCAGATAACAAGTGGGAAGTGATCATCCAACTTTCCCTCTGCGACCTCCTCAGCTGCCTGCATTATTGCCTTGCCTATTGTTGGATCAAGGCCATACTCCATATTCACCTTCAAAAGTCAAAAGAAAAAGTTATACATATACATGATACTTGCAACCTAAAAACTAAGTAAGTGAAAAGGTGGAAGTATATAGAAAAATAGTCCTTTTGACATTGTACTAAGTGAAACAAAGTATAAGCTGTAGTGAAACTAACTGTCATCTTAAAGTCCAAAATACAATCACACCACTCAATTGTCTATTAGGAGAAAAGCAAGTTCGGGCACATCATGTGTTGCTCATTGCAACCATTCCTTACATGATATAGAGAGATAGCTTTTTCAAGCTTGCAGTGCCCTACACGTACAAGCAACCAAATCGCATCTATCCTCCACGCGCAGAAAATTAAAAAACGGTTTCGCTTTATACCTTAGCGGCGCACTTTTTGAGCACACCAAAGGCGCGGATGATGGGCACGGGCATCCGCTCGCGCTCGCCGCCAATGTCGAAGTTCTGCAGCGACCTCTGCGTCTGCGCGCCCCACAGCCTGCCCGAAACAGAACACGGCAACCGAAAACGTCAGATCAACCGCAGCAGCATGGATGCTGCTGCCGCGACACAAGCAGATCAAAACAACGCGCGACGAACTAGATCAGACGAACGAAGCCGTTAGGCATATACGGGAGGAGGGAACCACGCACTTGTCATTGGGGACCTGGATGGGGCCGAAGGTGTCGCGCTCCTCGCGGAAGCCGGTGGAGATCGGGCGGGTCAGCGCCGGCCGGAGGAGCAGCGCGGCCGCGGCGGCCGACGGCGATCCGGACACGCCCGCGAGGCGGCGCAGGGCCATCGCCATCTCGGGATGCTTCTCTGCTAGGTCAGCTGCGTGCGCGGCGCGTGGAGGAAGCGGCGGCTGGTGATTGGGGGAGGGGAGACGGGGGACGGGAGACTGGGAAAGAACGAAAGAGGGAGGAGGGGGCGGCCGGGCGGGTGACGGGGAAAGAGAAACAGAGAAGGGGAGGGGGTTTAATGGGCTGATCTCGCGCGTGTGTTCTGCATCGGGTGGTGGAAAGTGGTTGAGGGGCTGCCTAGCTGGAAAAGTTGGATCTGATTGATTGGCCTTGCTCGCGGAACGCTGTTTCGGTCTGGAATGCCGATGGTCAGCAAAAATGCTCCCATTACGTTGACATGTCAAGTTAGCTTTAGACGTGTCTACGTTAAGATTCTTGTTCAACATAACTAACAAAAATATTAGTCTCGCGGAAAGATGTTGAACCATATAAAGTTGTGAGATCACAATCGTCCAACACATGCTAACGCACCTAGCGCGCTCTCTCTCTCTCTCTCAAACGGAAGAGAGATTCAAATGGTTTGGAGAGTCACCTAGTCTTCCTAACAAACTTGGCAAGGCGAGCGATTTGACCTCTAAAAACTTTGTTGATATATTGTGAAACTAAAATTCAAACTGGTTTGGATGCTTGACACGAGCATTGAGTCTTGGAGTCCCAACCACACGTTGTCTATTGAACTTACCCTTTGATGGATATATAGAGGTCTACTACTACTTTTTTTTAAAAAAAGGGAGCATATTATAGCCATTAGAGACATTATCTATTATGCTATCTACAATAACTAGCAGACAAGCTTTACGCCTTTACTACTAGACATGACTTTGAGATACAACAATCATGCTACTGCCTCTATTCCAAATCATATGTATCTAGATATAGTGTATGTCCAGATGCATAATAATATTTATAAATCTAAAAAAGTTAAAATGAACTACAGTTTGAAACGGAGGGAGTACATTTTTGTTGTTGGTCTTTGTACGTGTTGCATTGCAAGTCTAGTGCGTAATGGGAATATTCCACGATCCTGATGGGTCTTCTGTTATGGGCCGGGTCAAAACAATGCTCTCGTAGCTTATACATACTGCATGTGCAATTAAAATGCCGATGGAGGATATTTGGAACTCAAATGGCACGCCTAAAAAGGTTAGGACTCAAATATGCATTCTAAGAATTTTGGGACGCAATATTACATTGTATGACAACTTGAAGGATTAGTTGCATTTTACTCGATGCCAAAAATAGCATTAGTCTTGCCATCACCACACCCACCTGGTCTAGTTTTTTTTCCACGATCGTGCCTTAGCACGTATTTCATTAAAAGGAGACACTTGGTCTAGTTAAATAAGTACGGCGAATTCAATAAGTACCACGAACTATCGCCACACGGAAATAGAATTCAAAATGAGTTCAAAGTTTTAAATGATAACTGATTGCTAATAGGAAGTTCAAACTGGACCGCTCCATATCCCTGGCGCGTTACATGGCAAACATATCTAAAACAATTGCAACAAGCCAACCTTGTCTACTTTGGTTCATGAATCTCAGTTTCATGATTTCTTCTCTCCAGGAATTACATACTGTAGATTTCACAGAGATAGACTGCAATCCAGTTACTTCAGGTAAACTCAGGTACAGCTGTTAAACGTTTGCAAGATTCCTTCCATACATACACCATCCCTTGCAAAGTCTGGGCCAGCTAGCGCTCAAAGGCTCAGAGCTTCGACAGCGCAACGTCCATCACTTCAACGAAGAAGTCTGCATTACTCGCCGCAGAGATTGAAAGCAATTAGCTCAAATGCTAGAGCTAATTTAAACTAATATTAAGGATTATAACCGAGTAGATTAACATACCAGCATCTTCCTTTGTGAAGCACAGAGGGGGTGTGATCCTGAAGACGTTCCCGTAGAACCCGCCTTTCCCCACCAAGACGCCCATATCTGAACAGAGGAAGCAACAACGTTTCATGTTCAAATTCTATTTGATTTCGAGGTTAAAGAATTTCTACTGCTCTATTGTAGATACATTACCTTTCATGTGTTCCATGGCGTGGCAGATCTCCTCTTTCGCCGGCGTCTTCAGCTGCCGGTCAGTCACGAGCTCTACGCCGAGCATGAAACCCGTCCCCCTCACGTCGCCGATGACTGCAAGAATAGAAGAGAACCAGCAATTGAGCGGGATTGTTGTTACTCCTTTCGAATTCTCTGTGGAACCGGCCAGCTCGCTCGATCGGTCAGACGAGATGCCGAGCACTCACTCTCGTGCTTCTCCTGGAGGCCACGGAGGCGGTCCTTGAGGTACGAGCCGACGACGAAGGCGTTCTCCTGGAGCTTCTCCTTCTCGAGCACCTTGAGCACGGCGAGCCCGCCCGCGGTGCACAGGGGGTTGCCGCCGAACGTGTTGAAGTAGCAGCGGCGGGTCAGCACCTGCGCGATCTCCGGCGTCGTCACCACGGCGCCCAGGGGGATGCCGTTGCCGATGCCCTGAAGAACATTATCGGTCCCGGTACGTCGTCAGGTTCAGAGCGAGCGCCGCTGGCACGGGAACAAGGAAGAGAATTAACTGAAATGGCGTGTCGGGCTATGTACCTTCGCCATGGTCACTATGTCGGGGACGACGCCGTGAGTCTCGAACCCCCAGAAGTGGCTGCCGACGCGCGCGAACCCCGCCTGGACCTCGTCGGCGATGCAGAGCCCGCCGGCCTTCCGGACCGTCTCGTACGCCAGCGGCAGGTACCCCGGCGACACCTCCACGATCCCACCGACACCCTGTGCTCACAAACAAATGACTTTATTAGCTTTAATTTGTTTAATTGTCACGGCATGACGTCCAGTTCCAGTTAATTTTGACACGAGAGCAGCAAGTACAGCGGCTGCGTCAGTTTGCCGCGCACCTGGATGGCTTCGGATATGAAGCCGGCGACCTGGCCGGTGGTGCCGAACTCGATGATCTCCTGCACGTCGCGCACGTACTTCTCAGCGTCGGAGCCGAAGGCGCCTCTGTAGGGGTCCGGGTTAACGGCGTGGTGCACGCCAGTCTTCAGCACCGCAGGTCATCAAACGAGATCAGAGAACGGCTTCCATTTCAGCATAAATTCAGTAGCATGACAGAACCATTGATGCATGTGCATGGCGTACCTGGATGACGTTGAACTTCCAGTTCTTCTGCGCGGTGGCGCCCATGGTGCCGGCGGCGTTCCCGTGGTAGGAGTTGCGGAGGGATATGATGTCGTGGGAGCCGGTGTACAGCCGCGCCATCAGGATGGCGAGCTCGTTCGCCTCCGTGCCAGAGTTGGTGAAGAAGACGACCTAGATATGTGAAGACAATTTTAAACGGCGTCGTCAAGAAATGGGCGGCGTTGCTAGACGGTTAGAAGCAGGGTCGGCGGCGCAGGACGCCAGCAGTCGTCGCGTTCGCGTACCTTAAGATCGCCGGGCAGCTTGGAGGCCAGCGCCTCGGCGAAGTCGGCGATGGCATGGTTGAGGTAGAGCACCGTGGAGTGCTGCAGGCGCCCGGCCTGCGCGGTGATCGCGTCCACGACGTCAGGGTGGCAGTGACCGCAGCACACGGTGGCGATGCCGGCGAACGCATCCAGGTAGCGCCGGCCGTGCTCGTCGTACAGGTACTGCCTCTTCCCCTCCACGATGTTCAGCTGCAACATCGCACAACACGCCAAAACTGTTGTTACTAGCTGTTAAGGCTGGTTACACCACACCCAGCCATTTTCCCTTTTTTTGGGGGGGAGGGTACAATCAGATCTCGTATAGACATTCCGATTATGTCTCTCAAAATCCACAAATTCCCAACATCTAATCCTAACAACCGGAAAAGCCTAAATAATGTGGCTAGACTTTGAAATTTGAATGCAGGGTGAAGAGAAAAGAAAGAGGAAAGCTAAAGCAGAAATACTCGAATGCCACAGAAATATGCTGCGGAAACGAAAGAATCGGCCGGCATGCACATGGATCTATCTACGTTGGTTGGATCGACGTACAGGCTTGGAGTAGAAGTGGAACAGGGACGGGCTGAGGTACTCGGCGCGCTTGCGGGCGATCTCGGCGGCGCTCGGCCCGTCGTAGGGCAGCGGCACGTGGTCGAACGCCGGCATTCTCGGCACGGCCGGCGCCGCCGCCGTCTCGGCCGCCGCGGCGAGCCGGGAGAACCTCCTCGCGAAATTCCTGGCCCCCTGCCGCATCATCGCCACGCGCCTGCGCCTATCGATCCACAGGATAATCCAAGAAACTAGTATCGGTTAATAATCCCCTCCTCCTCCTCCTCAAATCACGTCAACTAATCGCGATTAGTTTTTTCTTCTTCTCTTGGGCGCAGAGAAGAGGAGGGGAGGTGTGTGAGTAAATAGGACGACGAAGGGAGGAGGGGTTTATATGCCTGTGCAACAAACTGCAAAGCAAAGCTGCGAAAAAGGATTTGGCCTGCACTACCAATGACCAGCTTACACGTCGACATGTTTCGAAAATTTTTGAACCCATCTCAAATCTCAGGCGTGAAATCCGTCACGGATTTGCAAGATAGTATGATGGTGTGATTACCAGAATCAAAAGGTGTTATAGTTAGGTCCTGTTCGGATATTAGGGGGTAGTTTAGCCCCTGTTACATCGGATGTTTGATCTAATTAAGAGTATTAGCTAATTATAAAACTAATTGCACATATGGGGTTAATTCGCGAGACAAATCTATTAAGTCTGATTAGTTCATGATTTGATAATGTGGTGCTACAGTAATCATTTGCTAATGATAGATTAATTAGGATTACTCTCGCGAATTAGTCCAGAATTTCTGCAATTAATTTTATAATTAGTTCATGTTTAGTTTTTCTAATTAGCATCCGAACATTTCATGTGATAAGAGCTAAACTTTAGCTCTATGATCCAAACTCACAAGTAATTGGACAACAATACACAGCTGGTACCAAGAATCTGGACTGTTTCCTTTCTTGGGTGGTAACGGCGCGGTTACCGTCGTGCTCGAGCAGAAAGGACAGACGACGGTGCTCCACTTTTAACCAGCGCGTGCCTAGTGATATCCCCAACCCCTGGTTCATTGCACCTGGACAGAATTACTGTGCGCAAACGGAAGCAAAGCTAACTATAATGCTTCAGAAGGAAAAAAAACGCAATCTAACTATTTTTGTGTGACACAACCGATGGCTTTTGTTGCATTGGTCGATGACGAATCTGAAGAACTTCACTCAGGCTGATTTATGGCGAATATACCTTCCGTTTTAAGTATTTTTTTAAAAAAAATGCTGGATCTTTTTTTTTGTGAATCACAAGCTAGGTGAATATGGGATGTGTGAATTTCTCGTAGAGTATCATCATCAACCTCATACGCTGAGTGTCATCAGCCAATAATATATGTTGTTTATGATGATTTTAATATGGGTCTCACAAAATAACTATTGATTATAACTTTATTTTTCTTTACTCGAATAGTAAGACCATGTTACCCCACCCTGATATCCTATGACTTCTACAAACAAATTAACCTTGGTATCTCACATGCAAGAAAACTTGTTCTTCAATACAATCACAATTAATAATTTTTTTAAAAAAGTGCATATTCATATATACATTTATGTGAAAAACAAAGAAATCCCAAATAGTACAACACTATCAGGCCCTCTTCTTGACCTCGAGTACCAACTGCGGCGATGAACCCTAACTTCTCATCCAGTTAATCTAATATTTTTTTGAAACGAACCAGGCAGGAGAGCTGTCGAGTATATTAAAAAGAAAGAGTTCCAGACTAGAAAGCTATAAGAAAAGGAAAAGAAGAGAAAATAAAACAGACACGGCCCGTTGTGTTGGGACATCAACGCGGGTAGCCACTCCTCTCAAAGCTGCCACACCCGACCGGTTGGATTGGGACATCAACGCGGTCTCACCACTCCACTCGCCACGGCGGCACCCACCAACATCCACGCTCATGTATTCGCTGAAACATCCAGGCGTGGCCCTGTGTCGACAGGGAGCCAATACAAACAGACTGCACCGCACCGACAAGGCCACCGCCATGCGAGACCCTCCACTGTAGTGCCGCTGCAACACCACACTCCATCTGACAGAGTCATACCACCGAATCCGGACCTCTCGCAGGCTGCCTCGCAGTCACCACCGCAATCACATAACACGAGGGGGCCTCGCCACATCCACCATTGGACTCCACCTCGCTCTCGTCGCCTCGAAGAAACACCACGCGTGGGGGCCTCACCACACCCGCCACAGTACTCCACGTCACGGATCTATTTCTTTTGTTGCTGTTAGAGTGGTGAGCAATGTTACCCCACTCCACAAGATCTACGTCAACCAGCCTAGCCGCCACCGCAGGTCGACTTCGCCTCGTTGCTTCACCCACGCCAAAGCATCCACCACCATGTCAACAAACCAGAAAAGTCACTTACGCCGTCTTCCAACGATGTACCGCACCAGGTAGCCCCACCAAGTTGAGCAACCCGTCGCGGTCCACTGCAAGCTTAGTTGTCCCACAATGCCATTGCCGCAAGCGCCGTCCTCCGACGTAGTCCCATGCCGCACTGACCATTGCCAAGCAACGCCAACCGTCGCGGTCCGCTGCAAGCGGGAAAGACTGACAACCATGCGACAATCTCTAGCCACCACCATAACTGCGATCGTCTCCACGTGGCCTCTGCAACACCCATCTAGCTCACCACACGACGGAAATATCACCACCCTCTGCAGTCGTCCATGACTAATGGACCAGCAATGCCGTGTACCGAGATGGGTCTCTAGAGACGACGCCTCCAAGGAGGGTACAATGCTAAAGGCGCTGTCATCACTTGTCCAGAATCTAGACAGGGTTTTCACCCAGAGGACCTCGTGCAGCAGTGTTGCAGCTCAAACATGATGCCCCCAAACGGGGAGAACAACGCCCTAGGGCGTCGCCGTCATCTCCACAAGCAAGAACGCCGATGAGGGCTTTCGTCCGGAGCATCCCAACCCCTGCACGCTCACGGCTCAACACTCCCGGCCAGAGTCACGGCAGCCCATCCGGGGCGACATCGCCGCCGTGCCTCCTCGCACCACACCATCGTACCTCCACCTCCGCTTGCTCAGCGGTAGTCATCCTCCTCATGCCGTGCCCTGCGCCACCTCACGCACAGCACCTCCTCCGCGCCGGCATCACCTGCGCGTCGCTGTCCTCCGCATCGTGCCCTACGCCGCCCCGCGCGCAGCCTGTGCATAGCGCCTCCTCCGTGCCGGCGCCACCTCCGCACTGCTGTCCTCCTAGGTGGCGGCTCCTCCACGCCTCCTTCACCGCCGGGCTGACGTGCCCGTGTCCTAGCACCTCACAACGAGGCCGCACCTGCCACAAGCAATCCCGTGGCCCCTCGCTGCGTTCACCGTCGCCGTGGCACGGGGACGCCAGATTCAGGCCACATGCCCGCGCGCGGCACGTCACCAGCCTGGGGACGCCTTGCCTCCACTGCCGGCTGTCACCACGCGCTGGTTCCTCACCCGTGCCGAGGCCGCCGCCGCGTGTGGACTCCTCATCCCTGGCCGGGCTCGCCGGCACTGCGCGCGGCCTCGCTCCTCGTGCCAACTGTCATACCCGCCGTCCTCCACCCGGACCACCGCCGCCATGGCACGTTTCTTCGGCCGGGACAAGCCCACCTACCAGGCCCTCCTCGTAGGCGCCGAGAAGGTCACGAGGACCATCCCGGTCATACTCATAGCCATCTCCTTCACCCTCACCACGCGCCCCTTCCGAAAGCGGGAGGAGATGGCCACGGGTGCTGCCGCCGCCGCCGCCGCTGGTGGCGGCCGGCGGCTCCTCCGGTGGTCGTTCTCACTCGGCCACCTTGCCGGCTTCAACACCTTCTGGTACTCACACCACCTCCTCATCGTTGTCTACCTCCTGCTCAGCCTCCGCACTGCCCGTAGCTTGCCAAAAAGGGGTCGGGGACGGCGGATTCGGGAGCGTGGAAGCCGGATCCGCCCATGGCGGGGCTGGATCCGGGCCACCGCCGCTCCGGCGCACCGCCCGGCCACAGGCACCTTGCGCCATCCCGCCCCGGCGTACAGGACCCGCGCCAGCCAGTTTGCCCCACCGCCGCCAGGGAGCCGTACGGGCTTCTGGCGACCCCCTCCGACAGCGGCGAGGTGGGCTCGAGAGGCAGGGTGGGTTGGCGGCGGCGGCTAGAGTGCCGCCTGTGTCGCCCGTGGAGGAGCGACATTAGCGTGACGTTGAATGAGCGACACATTAACGTCCACCTAATATCCTTCCTATACACAAATTAACGTCCACACATTCAAGAAACAAAAACAGAAAAATATTATCTCTATTTTTCAGATGGACTCGGAACTGTTCTTAAATAAAAAAACACGTTCCCCTCCCTGTATCTATTGGTCTAATCATATATAACACATATTCCTATTAGATGCAACTAAATCAGGTCGTGTCGCTTAAAGTACTTCGTCTGCCTGCCATGGCGTGGAGTATGTGGAACGTATATGCTGATGATCACAATTTCCGGTAAATGTAAGGAAGTTAAAGTAGCTGAGAGGATACAACGGTGCAAATCGACGGACTCGACAGTACTTCCACTAAACAAATTGATGGATTGCAATTATACAAACGTAGTCTGACAACGATTAGGGAACATGTACACTGTAGTGACCGCAATCAAGCAAATAATGTTTTTGGATGTGATGAGACCGAACACATTTCAAAAGATCACATCTTATTTTTGTTTATGCGATGGTGCAGTAGTGGTTCTATGCATAATATTATGCAATAGATGATGGGAGCTTCTGGATCAATATTAGCAGATTTGTTCCTCCACTATGGACTTGATTTGGTATTTTTAAAAGCACATACAGACACACCCGTTCTAAAAAGAATCTCGTAAAATACACTTGTTCCCTTGATTGTTAACTTCTCTAATAAAGCTTCAGATTGTAATCGTAATTCTTCCTTATTTTGATCTTGGTCTCTCTTCAGAAAACAAATGTTGCAAAGCAACAAGTTGATACCATTATTGGTTCAGAGCAAGAGTGGTGCATTATTGGCTCTGGTGTTAGGAGTGGTCTGTGCCTGCTTCCTAGTTGGATCCACAATCAGGGTCCTTATCTGATGACAGAGTAGCTGGTAAGCATTCTTTGTATAATCTTTCCTTGGAGAGATAGAGATGTGATCAAGAAAACAACCACAATGCTTGCTCAGACATCACTGACCTTCTCCTAACATGTCAGTTTGCATCACCATGCGATAAGTAACACGACACCTTTAAGCTACACAATTGACTTGCATGCATCAACAGCAGGATAGATGTTGTGATTCAACCAAAGAAGAAGAAGCAAACACTTTCTATTTCTCCTATAATCTGGATTCTACAAAAATAGAAGCTAGTGTGCTATATAGATCCTTATGTTTCATGGAATCTAACATAACTGAGTGTCCTGTTAGAATTCTAGAAATATCGAAAAATTACCTAACAAGTGCACTACTTCTTGCATCGTTCATGCATTAACTTACCTCCCATGAAAAATGATCTTTGAAGTTGGAGCTGCATTCTTTGAAGTGTACTGAAGAACCTCTTCCTACCACTCAGACCCCGGCATAGAACCAAAGTACATTGAATGTAGACGCAACACGTTATGCGTCCCATTCATTCGCATACGGCTAAAAGCATGCTCATAATCTAGACTTAGCACCTACTAAAGCTAGGATCGATCACGTCATTGACACCGGCATACTCATCTAGGCGAGGCGAGGGAGCATAACTTGGCAGCACTCGTGTCTACCACCTAGTCGTCTTCAGTTTCTCTTTTCTTAGACGACGCTCCAGTACTACTTGAGCTAACATAAGTTGCAGAGATGGCCACGGCAATTGGATATTCCTGCTGGCTTGTGCCGTCCATGGCGCCGCTGCGTAGACGATTATTAACAGATGCACTGATCGATGCCGACAGGAGCAAGTTTAATCAGCAGCTGCGCGCGTGCTGATTAAACTTGGTCTTGTCATGTGTGTGGGTGATTAATCTTTTTTCATTCCTCCTAGGCCATGATAGAGGACGCACTAGCGAGTAGTTGGGATGTGATCGAGTGTGATTAACCTGTCTCTTTTCCTGGAAAATTATACTATATCTGTGCTCGTCGACTGTACACGATGGAGCCAGGCCTGGCCATTTATTTGGTGTACATGTGCGTGATGATGCGGAGGTGTTTATTTGGATTTCTTGATCACTGATTGGTGCTTGTTAGGCAAATGTCGATGGAGCAGGAAAGATCAGTACTGACAAGGGGTGGTTTGGTAGTTGCGTTCGTGTGTGTGCTATCCCCGCTTTCCTTTGTGGCGAGTTGTTGGTGAAGGAGATGGGATCCTAATGTTAGGCCAGGATGGGATGGGATCACTCACTCTCAACAAATGGAAGCACCGCGTAGGGGCTCCTGATGAGGATCTCCACATACTAATGCAAGTGGCAATTATGTATGATTAAAGTGGCATTGCGCGAGCTGAAATATTTCCGATCAAACTTCTGGAGACACAGCGACAGCTCGATGGTTGCAGATTGAGAACCCTGAGTGATGTGATAGATAATGTGTTACTGTTGGCCAATAGCATCAAGCGCATCTGGTGTAGTGGTATCATAGTACCCTCCCACGGTACTGACCGGGGTTCGATTCCCCGGATGCGCAAAGATTTTACTTCTTTTGCAACTTTTCTCTTTTTCTCCTTTTATTGTTCTTATTTAATTCGGTCACAACTCGCAACGTATGAACTTCTACTGCATGTCTTCTAGCGTAGTTTCTCAACCGGATTTTCGATCGTCTACCCCCAAAAAAACTTGACTTTTTTTTATCGATCGCAGTTGCGTTCAACCACAATCCTGTTTCTGTGTCACCGACGTGCAGCAGAACTGCGGGCCTGAGATGATAGAATGGTACCGGTGGTAGAATGCGCATGCGTTGAGAGTAAGTGGGCCGAAATAGCCCGTGGGCCTTCTGTCAAGCAGCTTTGCTTGGGCTGTGTGACGGTCCAGTGGCACTGAATCATAATGTAACTTTTTTCGAGACTCTGTATAGACGCCACGCAATAACGATTCAGCCTGCGCGCGCCGGCGCTTCCTGGCGCGCGAGGCTCTGACGCCCGCCGCGGGTCCGCAGCCCACGTGGCGACGTGCGGTGGTGCCGCTGGCCGCCGCGCTGACCGCGCCATGCGCTCCTGATCATTTTCTTTTTTCCTTTTCCTTTTTCTTTCTATTTAATTATTTTTATATTTTCTGTACTCAAGTAAAATATCTTATGCGTATAAGTCACGTGCATAAAATTACTTAACAACATTTTCGAAAAGTTGTGGCAACTATTATGCATATGAGTTGTGTATATCATAAAAGTTATACTATAAATTTTATCACATACGTTATGTTAGGAAAAAGTTATACGTATAAATCGTGTGTGTAAGTATGAATTTATAGAAGAAATTAAAAAGTTTTTTTAGAAATTATATGTATAGGTTGTACGCATGCTAAAGTTGTGGTACAAATTATCTCATGATAAATTGTTAGGACGAAATTATACATCATGATAATAACAAATGGAAAGACGCTTTCCAAGAATGGAAAGCTCGGGACTGTCGGGATCTTTGGCTGAAAATCTCCCAGGCGCGCGCTAATTAGGAGGCCCTAGACGCCACGTGCATGGACGTACGCTTTATTCCGGATGCACGCACACCCTAGCTACCACTATTATTCTATTAACGTGTCTAAAAAACATGACTGTATATATATGTCTTGTTACGATCCAATACGGAATACATGGACATGAAACTCATGTCAAATAAAATAATCCCAAAACTTTCGTACGTGGTAGCCACTCCACGCACGTCGTACGTATACCCCCACGGCCCCACCCATACGCCGTATGTGCAGACACAGAATGAAACCAGCAGGTAGCTCATTATTAGCTACACCCCTAGCTAGGCAGCGGGCGCTGAGGCAGTCCATGTCATCACACCCTACGGGATGCGCCAACGCAGGCTAGCTAGATCATATGCGCGCGCGCGCGAGGCGCGACGCATGGCAGGATCCCGGCCAAAACCCCCCTGCTGCTTGTCCCCGAGCGCATGCACGCTGCCATGCACATATCGCGTCACTGACGACCTCATCGGCTCAGCCATGCATGCAGCTAGCCGTATGCATGCCTGCCTGCGGCTTGCGTGTCCACGGGATATTTCCCCCCGCCCGCCCTGCGCCCCTGCCTGTGTGCCCCTGGCCCCTGCACGATGACGTGTGCATGATCCAGCGCTCCAAGCTTTCAGGCAACCACGAGAGGCACGCAGCAGCTATATAGAGACCCGAGCTGATAGACAGATGGGAGACGTGTCTCTGTCTCTCCAGCTAGCTTGCTGGTACGCACACCCAGCACAGATCACTACTCGGCACTGATCTTACATGTACTATGCTTGAGCTTGACATGCACCGTATTGCCCGGCCATCTATCAGCGGCAGCAGCATGCATGCATGCATGCATACGTTCTGCCAATGGCATGTGAGTGTACTTCCCAAAGCTCGTGCGCGAGAGAGAGAGGAGACGTCCGTCCTCAGCCTCGGCGGGCAGCTCGGCTCGATCGATCGATCGCCGTCACGTGAGCTTTGGGAGCTAGTTTGCCGCCCCGAGAATCCTAGACAGTGACGTACAACGCGCAGGCATCCGCATGCATGCACGTGACCTCAATCCTGATCGTATATGTACACATCGGAGCCTAGAGTCCTAGACGTACTCGATCAGCCATATACCAAACGTGAAATCATTGCTCGAAAAGAAGCCGGGGACGTTTCTACTTTCGTTTCGACGGGTTACACATGTACACGAGATGCGTTGGCGAGGATACTGTTGGGGGCTAGTTTGTCAGGTATCTAGCTAGGGCGCCCTAGGCACCTCTCGCTACCATATATCTGTACATACACAGTTCAATAATTGAAGGACGACGAGCGCGTTTTTTGTATTGTTTAGTGGTGCATACGTGTATGTCAGTCGCGCATGCATCTAGTTCCAGTTCAAAAGCAGCCCATCGATTCCCAGTATCAACTGTATCTAGCAAGAGTCGTTTAATCTGATCGAGATACATGCATGTGTGAACCTGCAAAAAGTACGCAAACAAAGTCCAACTTTTTTACAACAAAGGAAAGATTCAAAGATTAATAGAAGATTTTCGATGGGATATGCGATATTATATTATCCAGTTAATTATACTCCTTCCGCCTATTTATAAGGTGTGATATGACATGGCACGATCTCATAAATTAAAGAGTGACCATTCGTTATCTTATATTATATTGTTTATGATTATAAACTTACTCCCCGTTGGGAGGGTTTCTCCCAAAACGGCTTCACTGGTGAAGCCAACGCCGATGAAGCCAAAAATAACGGCTTCACCCGGCTTCCAATTCATTTTAGCATTGGCTTGCAAAACAACTTCACACTACAGTGCCTCATTTTGTGTAAAACATGGAAAGTTGAAGCCAAAATAAACCCTACCAAACGGGGTCTTATAATTATTGGAGAGTATTTGATTACAAATCCAATCGTGTCTAAGTTTGCATTACAAAAATAAAAGGTTGTTAGATAAATTATTAGTCAAAGATTGTAAAGTTTGAATCTTGATATGCGTGTGCCCTTTATAAATAGAAACAGAGGGACATTAGTTAGTAAGACTCAAGACATGTACGGCAATGTTTGTTGACAGCAGAAACAGAAAAATGCTATATTAGGACAGAACATGCAATTCATTTCCCCCCTGCAAGTTGCATTTGTCACCATCTCTGTACAAGTGTCGCTAATAGTGCTTTGAATTATTGCTGTCCCGCGTTTACTGGTGATGATATATAAGCACCAGAGAAAGAACTTCTGCCTTTGCCTTAATAATAAGGGCATGTGCAGCAACGGAGCATTGGCTACATATGCAATTAATAACGTACAGTAACTTTTCCAGAATACGATCGACTTATCAAGAGTTTCTGGCTGCCTCACGAGAAACTAAATACATGAAACAAGACAAGTCCATTTCACGCAAGGCAGTGCAAGACAAAAGGTCAGGCTTGCGAGGATATGGGCCAAATGCGAGTACTTGCCAATCTGTGCGTACCCAACAAAACCTCAACAACAGTCCGAGTTCACGAGATGTTTGTCAAAATTCCATGCAGCCAAACATCGGCTCAGAACCCTGCTTCCCCTGCCACAGCCTGACCCTGCCCCAACTCTGTCCACAGACAGGTACTACCACAGTGTCCGCACTGTAATCGAATTGGATAGCACCAATAGCGGCCTTCTCTTTGAGAGACGTACAGTACACTGATGGAGGTATCGTTACTTCGGTACTAAAGGAGGTCTTTATACTAAAGGAGGTCTTTAGTACCATTGTGCAACCGTTATTCTTACTTCGGTACTAAAAGGGAGCCTTTAGTACCGGGTCAAATAACCGGTACTAAAGGGGTATTAAAAACAATCTGCCGACCGGAGCCCCGGCACCCCGTCGTTGTCCACCCGAGCGCCAGAGCCCCGGCCGCACAACACCTGAGCCCCGCACCAGAGAGGAGGGGGGGAGGGGGGGGGGGAGAAGGAGGGAGGCGGTGTACTTACGCTGCTCAGCCACTGCCGCCCGTTGCCGCCGCCGTCGCTCCTCAGCCCGTCGGTTGCCGCCGCCGCCGGGTCTGTGGGAGAGGTGTTCGCTACTCCAAGATCCACGCGCTCCTTGCTCCACCACGCCTGCTGACGCGCCGCCGCTGCGTCCTCCCGCCGGAGCTCCGCCGCCGCTCCTTGCTCCACCACACCTTGCCGACGCTCCGTCGCCTTGCCGCACCCTATCTTCTTGCCTCCGCCGCTCCTTGCCATGCTGCCGCTCCTCGCCACATGTAAGAGGTGAGGGGCGAGCGGAGGGGGGAGGAGAGGGGCGGTGAGGGGATCGATCTGTGTGGGGGAGAGAGGGCGGGGAGAAGAAGAGAGAGAGACGCGGGTGAGTGGCTGGATGAGGGGGGACGAGCGGATAAGTACGTGTGGGGAAGGGGGTGAGCGTGGGAGAGGTACCCTTGTAGTACTGGGTGGAGGCTTCACCCAGTACTAAAAGCCCTCAAGTACATTAGTACCGGTTGGAGGTTTCAACCGGTACTAATGGGTGACCTTTAGTACCGGGTGAAGCGTCCACCCGGTACTAAAGGGCGTCACGGGGACTCCTTAGGGACTAGCCGTTAGACCTGGTACTAATGCTCATATTAGTACTGGATCAAAATACAACCAGTACTGAGTCTCGGACGAATGCTGAGTTTTCCAGTAGCAGTACGTTATCACCAATGACAATCAGTTTTTCCATTGTATAGGTCTGTGCGACGAATGGCTACCAGCTAATGACTGATCCACACACGCGCTTGCTCGAAGTATCTTCATCTCCAGTGCTCCAATGATTTTTTTGAAGCAAACAGTGGTCCAATATAATTTCTATGATCGACGCTTAGAGATGGACAAGAGCTTTACTATACAATATATATTCTTGTATAATACCCTCATGTGGGTTTGTTGGATTATTTTAAGCCAAGGAGATAATCAATAATAATGAACTTTAATTATTGACACCCCTCTATTTCTTTCTTTCTTTCTATAAGGTGTATTAGGATTTGAAAACGTCTTACAAAGTATAGCTTGATCATTAGTTTCTCTTCCGATATATTTGGCTACTAACCAGTATATTATTAAAAAAATATGTGAAATACCAATGTTTTGCATATTTGCATCTATTCTACAATACTAAACGTACACACAAGTTAACTAACTGCTGGTCTGTTCACAATTTATATAGTTTAATTTGACTTTTTAAAAATCTTAATAGCTAGTCCCCCACATTTAAAATGGAGGAAGAGTATGTATCTTATTATGAGTACGTATTAAGCTTGTGTTGATTCAGAGTCGATCTCAAGACAACAAAATGCAAGTTGCAGATTACTCACGACGCCATGCATGGAAGAATACAACCTTGACATCTGTCATGGTCCATATATAGCTAAACATCCTGCTGGTATGGGGACTTGCATGTTCGGAAGTGATATGGTTTATTAATCAGAAATATTATTTTTGCTTTGATTAACCAGTGGTCAGTGGTCACCACTGCATGCATGCATGATCCACTAAACGGGCTGTTGATTACTAGCAGTAACGAACTCCAATTTGGTGTACGTGGGAGACTAGCTAGGAAGCTTATAATTGAGCTAGAGTAGCTTATAACTAGGGCTTGATCTTAGAGAGTGGGACCGAGAGCATATCACAGCTCAGCAGCAACGCACATTCCCTGCACTAGCAAAGGGGAGGATGACGTCTGCCCAATAAACTAGCTAGGGGAATGTGTGGAATGTTGCTGTCACCACAGACAGATCGATGACGATGGGAAAAAAGGGTCACCTCAGGTTGATGGATGTGAAAATTTCTGTGCGTGGTGCGGAGGAGAGAGATGAGAGAGGGAAGGAGGGCAGGGAAGGAGCTATCACATTCTCTCTCTCTCTTCTCCCCTACATGCACAAATTTCCAGCAAGTGGGACACCTCCTCATTGTTCACTTAGCGACGAGGGCAGCAGTCAAATCAGGCAATGGAATCTTCGTATGTGAGCCCCTATCACTTACTTGTAACCATAGCCATTTGGGTAATTCAGTCAAGGCTTGGTTAAACGCACCTCTGCTATTATACTTCAATCGTGCATTTTTAACAGCAGCAAATTAAAATACAACAACTAGCCCAGCTTTGCGTACTGATCGATCGTGCTGATCGAGTACTTGACAGGAGTCCCACACCAACCGAGAGGCTAGCTACATGCACGCACGGCACGCCGCCGCGGCGCCCATGACTGGACGACTAGAGTTAGCGCTAGCGTCGCATGTGAATACATGGCCTGTACGAAAGGGTCCAGCGGTACGTGACAGTGTGACGACACTCGCGTCCCCTGCGCGGCATGCATGGGGACAAGTAATAAGCTAGGCCCCGGCACGCTGCTGATCAGTCATCACACGCCATGCCGTGCCATAGCGGGACGCCGGGACATCCACGTGCAGCGCGCTGCGCGCGTCGATCGGAACGGCCAGCAGCGGGCACGACCGTTTCCCACCCCGCGCGCGCGCCCGCGAGCGAGAGGCATATGCAGCTAGCTCGGCGGCAAATCAAGGGGTGGTGCTTGGCCTGGGCCTCGTCACGGGGAGCACGAGCAGTCGAGCACGTACGTACACCCCGCGTGATCGCTCGCGTATAGGGGCGCACGATATTTGGTCGGAGGATAATGAGCATGCATGGGGGGCGATCGGTCTCTCCGTGACTCCGTCGATCAGCCACGCTGGATACGATGGCGCGTGTTTGAATCAGCGGAACGCCTACGCTGCGTTCATGTCATGCATGTATGCGGTGTCGTGTGCATGCGCTTGCGGAGTTATATAAACATGCGGACGAGGTGGTGGACGCGGATCGATCAATGGGTTCCGATGTCGTTTGGGGCAAAGGGATAGCCGCGCGGAATGTACGTCGATCATACTACCGTTAAGCCACCGCCACCGCGCGGGCTACCGACCGGCCGGCGATGGTCGGTGAGCCGGCGTGGGAGATGATGGACCGGCGATACACAGCGTGCATGCACCTTTCAAAACTTGGTCATACTTAGCCGGCTTGCCGCGTGATTCATATATGCGTGTGCACTTGCATATGACGCTTGACGCGTCAGTTTTTTGGAGCTTGAGCTTCATCTTAAAGCACACTAGCTTCCATGATCCCATCTAGCTTATAAGTCCAACAGTGTCGTAAGACGTATTGAGATGGAACCAGTCCGCCCAGCTTTGAGTTTCGGCTCACCTTGGGTGCTCATATTTTTCATCCAACCTTTTTTTTCAGCGATAGATGACTGCTGATAAAATATTTTGGATTTCATCAATCTCAAGATCCGCCGACCCATTCGCTCGAAGACGTTCAGAAAAGGGAAATATAATTCAAATACATCAAAATTTTCCCGAAGATTTTTTGAAGAAAGAAATCCAAAGAAAATGCTAAGAGCTCATTAAACAAGTTCCATAAATTTCAAATAAAATATTAAATAACTTTAGAAAACAATTTAAAGATTTATTGGGTATCTTATTTTTCAATTATATAACTTGTTCACGAGCTCTAGTTATTTCTGTGGGATTCCTTATGTCAAAATTATCACTAGAATTTTTCTAAAACTTCTGAAGGTATTTGAGTTTCGTTTCCTCTTTTAAATTAAATATTTTTCTCTCACATCAGCCCTTAACCGCTTTCACTGGCCGAGGGGCCAAAACTAGACAATATTGGAAGTTGGGGTAAATACCAAAACTAGAAAGTATTGGTATTTGGGTCAAATATTAGAAAAACTAAAGAGTTGATGGGCCAAAATGATTTTTCCTATACATTAATTGCCAAATAATTTAAACTCTAGATGCCTTCGATTCAAACTATAAATATATCTAGGTTTACTGAACCATTTTTTTTTTGCGAAACACAGTATCCTCCGAAAGACCGATCCGGCAATAACCACTGGCGTCCTGTTATCGACGGGCACATCGCCTACCACTTAAAAATAGCACCGGTTAAATCCTGCAATAAATCTAAAAATAATGTGAGCAACGGTACCGAGTTGAGGACTAAAATCCTGGTAGGCAGATTCCACCATAAAGAACTTTACTGAGCTACACTCAGTTCGCTATGACCATCAATTTTTTTAAGTATCTTTGACCATCATTGGCCAATAGATTATATAGATTTACAGTATATCGTTTAATTATTTAACTAGATTTATTATAGAAATACTTCCATAATATATAATATTTTTATTTAAAATTACTTTGTTAACATATGATAACTTATTCCGTTACATCTTTTCGGGTAGTTACATCTTTTAGCTTTGAGCGCCAATAGCCAATAAGCACAGGGAGCAGCTCCCGCAAATTAAACCTATATTTTTCTGCAGGAAAAATTGCGTCCACAGACGTACAATCTGATTAGACTGCCAGTTCAATTAATCGGTTGTCCCCCATCACAACACAACAAACGGGCGCTAACTCATGAACTCTACATTTTTTTCTTTATTCTGCCAGCCATTAGTTTGTTGCGATTGGCACGTGTGGGCTGGCGCCAACACGAGGGGAACAGACAAGGCGCGGCCGCAAAATCTACCCCCGTGAAAGCATTTCCTTTGGAGCCTTGTGATGCTAGCCGCTGCATGCACACCTCATCGCTTGCAAAAACAAACAAAGTTCCCGAGTAGTATTATCGTGCCATAAAATGTTGATCTTCCATGCATGCCGTTCCATGGAGTGACAAAAATACAGCTAGCCAAGCACACGGATCGAATTCTCTAGAAATAGACCATGACTAAATAAAGTACGCATAAAAATATTGCACCAAGATTCTCCAAAATAAAAGGGCATCAAAGAATACAATCTTGGCCTCAAAGAAATTTGTCTATCATTGCCACTGGAGCCACAGAATCCTGCGAGTTCTGACTAAAAGGTGCTTGCACATCAAAAGGCAATAAAAGGGTACCCTCGATTATAATCTGTACGATAGGTAATAGATTTTGATACATGAGTCATTATTCTCGGTAATAGTTAATAATCTTAATATTATTTGTGGATAGTAAAAAGACTAACATCATAACCACTTCGATCTTTGGTACTCTCTCCGTTTCAAATTGCATGTCGTTTTGGCATTTTAGGTACATAATTTTTTCTATGTATCCATACATAATTTTAATTTTAATGTAGGTATATAGCAAAATCTATATATATAAAAAAGTGAAAATTACCTACAATTTGGAATGGATGGACTGGACTATGCTATAGAAACAGAGTTAGTCTTATATACTTTTCTTATACAATGAGCGGCTGAAGTGTTCAGGTGGTGAAGGCAGTGCCAGCATAATAGGGAGGCAACACGATAGCTCTGCACCCCGGACAATGAGGAGGCCCAGATACAATCACGCTACAATAGGAGAAGCAGAGAGAAGATGGAGGATGCACTTAATTAGGCAGTTATAGGTATGCGAGAACTGAAAACTCAAATTTCAAATGGTTAGATAACAAAAATTTTCTGATGGACTCCACAGATGTTTGGTCCAACCTTGTCAGGATGTAGCTACTTTTAAATTTATTCTAAGTTAAAATGTTTTATATTTAACTACCAATATCTCTAAAGTAATTTATTTCACATAAAAACACACATGATGCTATGATAGTTTGTTTCATGATTTCTCTGCTAACATCATTTTTACGTTACCAATCTTTATGATTTTTATGCTATTAATATTATTAAAGTTAAAAAAAATTTTGACGGACAAATATAAAAGTAGCTATATGAAAACCGAGAGAGTAGATGCTCATAACAAGTTGGTCAGTTCAGTTGAAAATCATCTAAACAAAGATTGCCTCGAAAAAGAAAATCGTCTGCAGAAGCAGAACTATTCGCTTGCCCCTGCTGCATGTTGCCTTAACGTGATGGGCGTGAATGATATGGTCTCTCTTGTTAGATATTTGAGCTTGGTCCATATAAATCATTCTGAATAAATCTCAAATGTCCATTAGCGTAGGAGGGATACACCATCTATTAGTCATGTATTGCTAATAGATGAGGGTGCGGGGGTTTCCTCCCTATAAGTATGGACCAACCCCCTTATGGAAAAAATGCACCATAGACTACTATACGGGAAAGCCCCCAGGTTAGGGTATCCCTAAGGTGGTCTATACGAGTTAGTTTTTGCTGCGCCACCACTATGGTCTTCTCCATTCCGTTGCGTCGGTGTGTACCGACGAGCAGGAGAGCAGGTCTCCGGAACCACTCGTCCTTGTGATCCTACATCAGGAGAGAGCGAATAAGATTTTTGGAAAGCGCTCCGCATGACTGCTCAAGTTCGTCATCACGGCTCGTTCTCCGTCCAAGTCAGGCGCTGCAACGTATCCTCACCTTCAGCACTGGCTGCTGTGATCCATCCGCAACACCGTCGTCGTCCCGTCAGCACCTCTCGTCATCACGTCTTCTCGTATGTTAGAGTTTTGCATGCTAGAATTGTCTCTTATCATGATTTATTTATTTCGGAAATTAATACAACAATCTGCTGAGTCACTGAGGCCAGAAAAGTTTTCTGGTGTGAACTTTAAGATATGGCAAGCAAAGGTTCGTCTATGGCTTAATGCGATGCACATCTGGGACACAAGAAAAGGCAAACTAGGATGCCAATAATCTTTTCGTGGGATGTATCATCGACGTGCTCTCTCACCATCTGGTCGATGTCTATGTGGACTCGACAGATGCAAAGGAGTTGTGGGGTGCTTTAGTTACAAAGTATGGTGCAACATGGAGAGCATCCATGACTACAGGATGGTGAACAACCGTTCTATAGTAGAGCAAGCGCATGAGGTACAGTGCATTGTGAAGGACCTTGAGCAACTCAAGTGTGAGATACCCGGCAAGTTTGTGACTGGATGCATTATTGTAAAATTTCCTTCCACGTGGAGGAATTTCACCACAACTCGAAATATAGGAGACAGGAGATATCAGTTGAAAACCTGATATCATCTCTTGATGTTGAGGAGAAGGCTCGGATGAAAGATGCTACTGATAAAGGAGATCAAGGCTAGTCTAGCGTCAACATGGTGCAGTAGTTTCCACGCAACAAGAATAAAGGGAAAAATAAGGTCATTAAGACTACTACCTTCAAGAAGAAGAAGATGAACAAAGCCGAGTTGTCTTGCTATACCTGCGGCGAGTTGGGACATTTCTCAAAGGATTGTCCAGATCGCGTAGATCGCAAGGATAAAAGGGCTACTCATGGATCTGGATCCAAGAATGTCAACACGGTGACCATAGGCAACACTGAAGATGGGTAGGTAATTTACCTACTATTCTTTCAGTTTTTCAATCTACCAGTTGGTGGCTTGATACAGGTGCCAATGTTCATGTGTGTGGTGACATATCTATGTTCTTTTCTTACCAGGTCGCTCATGATTCCTCCGTTCTGATGGGGAATAGGTTACATGCTTCTATTCATGGTGTTGGCACGGTAGATCTGAAGTTTACTTCGGAAAAAATTATGCAGCTAAGGAACATGCAGCATGTCCCTACTATCAACAAGAATCTTGCGAGCGGCTCGGTCCTGTGCAAGGACAGATTTAAGGTAGTGTTAGAGTCCAATGAATTAGTCGTGTCGAAACATGGATAATTTGTTGGTAAAAGGCTATGATTGCGGAGGTTTGTTCCACTTTTTCCTTGCAAATTTTTGTAATAAGTCAGTGAACTATATTTTGACAATGTTAGTGATGATGTGAGTACTTGGCATCCACGTCTATGTCACGTTAATTTTGGTTTGATGTCTCAGCTTTCCAGCATGTGTTTAATTCTAAACTTCACCATTGCTAAAGGTTCTAAATGCCATAGTCATGTGCAATCGAAACCACCTTGGAAGCCTCACAAGGCAGTTGAGGAGAGAAACTTGGCACCTCTAGAACTCATACATTCTGATCTCTGTGAGATGAATGGTGTATTGATAAAAGATGGAAAGAGATGCTTCATGACATTGATTGATGATGCGATTAGATTTTTCTATTTTTATTTATCGCAAACTAAGAATGAAGCGTTAGATTACTTTAAAATCTATAAAGCTGAAGTTGAGAATCAACTAGAGAGAAACATTAAGCATCCATGGTCAGATCGTGGTGGTGAATATTTTCCTAAAATTTTTGATGAATTCTGTGAGGATATGGTATTATTCATGAGAGGACGCATCCCTATTCATCTGAATCAAACGGGGTTGCTGAGATGAAAAACCGCACGCTAACTGATCCTGGTTAACGCCATGTTAGACACTGCTGATTTATCTAAGGCATGGTGGGGTGAGGCTTTATTGACTTCATATCATGTCCTGAATAGAGTTTCGAACAAGAATAAAGAGCAAACTCCATATGAGATGTGGGTTAGGAGAAAACTTTCACTTTCTTATTTGCGCACTTGCAGGTGCTTGGTGAAAGTCAATGTCTTAATTTCTAAGAAGCGCAAGTTGGGACCTAAGATAGTGGATTGTATCTTTCTAGGATATGCTTAGAGGAGCATTGCCTATAAATTTTTAGTAGTTAAATCAGAGGTACCTGATATGCATGTTGATACTATTCTGAAATCTCGTGATGCAACATTCTTTGAGAATATTTTTCCTATGAAAGATATGCATATCACTTCTAGATTTTCCTCCGAGATAATTTCTGAACCAATTGCATCTATTGAGTCTTCTGAACAATTTGATGAGCATGAGGAGGTCATTGAGAAGGATGACAATGAGGCTCCTAGAAGGAGTAAGAGACAAAGGATTGCAAAATCCTTTGGTGATGATTTCACTGTGTACCTTGTGGATGATACACCCACATCCATTGCTGAGGCATTTGCATCTCCAGATGCAGATGATTGGAAAGAAGCTATCCATAATGACATGGACTCAATTCTTTCTAATGGAACCTGGGAGCTCACTGAATGACCCTATGGCTGCAAACCAGTGAGTTGTAAATGGGTGTTAAAGAAGAAGCTTAGACCTGATGGTACTATTGAGAAGTACAAGGCACGACTTATGGCCAAAGGCTACACACAAAAAGAAGGCAAAGATTTATTTAATACTTACTCACCTGTCGCTAGATTGACCACAATTGGAGCACTACTTTCTTTGGCTACCTCATATGGTCTTATTGTCCATCATATGGATGTAAAGATAGCTTTTTTAAATGGAGAGTTGGATAAGGAGATCTATATGGATCAGCTTGATAGATTTGTGGTGAAGGGTCAAGAAAGTAAAGTAAGGTGTGTAAGTTATTGAAGTCTTTGTATGGCCTGAAACAGGCGCCTAAGCAATGGCATGAGAAGTTTGATAGAACTTTAACTTCTGCGGACTTTGCCATAAATGAGGCTGATAGATGTGTGTACTATCGCCATGGTGGGGGCGAAGGAGTTATATTATGCTTGTACGTGGACGACATACTAATCTTTGGTACGAATATTGATGTGATCAATGAGGTAAAGTGTTTTCTACCAAAGAGTTTTGATATGAAAGATTTATGAGAAGTTGATGTTATTCTGAACATTAAGCTGATTAAGGATGAGAATGGGATTACTCTTTCGCAATCCCATTATGTGGAGAAGATATTGATCCGCTTTGGCTACACGGACAACAAGCATTCTCCAACTTCTTATGATCCTAGTGTGATACTTCAAAAGATTAAGAAATTTGTGAAAGATCAACAGATTATTGGTTCACTCATGTACTCCCTCCATACCGTTTTACTAGGCACGAGAGGCATCATACCAGATACCAAGATGACGTATTAACTCAGCCAGACTAACCGGCGCGTGGCATGCATGGAGTAACTGCCTCACGCATGCAGGGACGTATTAACTCTCCATTTCCTACCTGTTGCGCGTATTTTTCACTCCTAAACTGAGTTGGCGCTCTTTTTCTCTCGTTTTTAGTACACCCAAGTAATTAAATGATCCTCGATAGCCCAGCTTGCCTCCTATACTAGTAGATTTGAAAAATGGGTGCGCCTGGTTAAACAGTACAGAGGGAGTACTTAGCTAGCGCAACGAGACCTGACATATCTTTTGCTGTGAGCAAATTGAGCAGGTTCATGTCAAACCCGGGTTCTGGTCATTGGCATGCACTTGAAAGGGTTATGCGCTACTTGGTGGGTACTATGAGTCATGGGATTCACTATTCTAGGCACCCTGCTATGCTATAGGAATATAATGACTCGAACTAGATTTCTGATGCTAATGAGCTTTATGCCACGATGGGTATGTGTTTACCCTTGGAGGTGGTGCAATATCATGGAGGTCTTGCAAATAGATCATTCTGACGAGGTCAACCATGAAGGTAGAACTTACTGCTTTAGATACAACCAGTGTTGAGGTAGAGTGGCTGCGTGAGCTCTTGATGGACTTGACTGTGGTTGAAAAACCAGTGCCAGCTATCCTTAAGAACTGTGACAATCAAACTATGATAGTCAAAATGAACAGTACTAAAGATAATGCGAAGCCATCAAGATATGTTAAAAGACGACTGAAGTCTGTCAGGAAATTGAGAAACTTTGAAGTAATAAGTGTGACTTATATTCAAACAGAAAAAAACAAAAGAGCAATCACGGAATGCGATAGAAAGTGCATCGAGGGAGATGGGTATGAGACCCGTTTGAGTTGCCATAGTGGTAACCCAACCTATGTGATCGGATATCCCATGAATTAGGATACAAGAAAAACAAACTTTTGGTTAACTAAGGAGAGTAATTATTTAACCCTCTCTAAGTGAAGATGCAATACTCTCAAATGTTGTAAGGCATGTGTGCTGTAAGGCAGGTTGGCTATATGCCTTAATATGATTCTATTAGCTTTGATAAGTGAAGATGCTGTCCTACGGAGCATTCTTGAAAGAACACACCTATATGAGTTCGGCTGTTAAACGTCGTAGTTTATGAGACTTGGGTGATCTTTAGTAAGCTCATGAAAGAGATCAGAAAGTACGACGTATGCGCTCCACCTGCGGAGTAGGCTACTGGCAGCCAGGTACCGGTTATGACTTGGAGTGAAACTTGTCCGCGCAAAACTAGCAATTCAAGGCATAGTCCATTGTCAAATCGTGGATGAGTGTAGCTTGAAGCTCTAGGCAAGAGTTCAACTTAACAGTCCTTGCTGAAACACTAGTATATCAAACAGTAGTGAGAAACATGCAAAACACCTAAATGGGTATTTAAGATATGGTAGGAGATCGTTAGATATATGGGTTTGTCCCATATAAATAATCCTTAATAAATCTCAAAAGCCCATTAGCGTAGGAGGGGGTGCACCATCTATTAGTCCCGTATTGCCAATAGACGAGGGTGCGAGGGTGCGGGAGGTTTTCCTCCCTATAAATACGGACCAACCTCCTCATGGAAAAAATGCACCATAGACTACTATACGGGAAGGTCACCAGGTTAGGGTATCCCTAAGGTAGTCTATATGAGTTAGATTTTACTTCTTCTATACTTTTGCGCCGCCACTGTGATCTTCTCCATTCCGTTGCATCAGCGTGCACCGGCGAGCGAGAGAGCAGGTCTCCGGAACCACTCGTTCTTGTGATCTTGCACCGGGAGAGGACGAATAAATTTTTTGGGAAGTTCAAGTTTGTCATCACGACTCGTCTTTCGTCCAAGTCAGGCGCTGCAGCGTACCGTCGTCTTCAGCGCCGGCTTCTGTGATCCGTCCGCAACACTGTTGTTGTCCCGTCAGCACCACTTGTCATCACGGCTTCTCGTACGTTAGAGTTTTGCATGCTAGAATTATCTCTTATCATGATTTATTTATTTCAGAAATTAATACAACAATTGTCTAATTATCCAACGTCTCTCCTCCGCCAGCTGAGACTGAGAGCCCCGCTCGACCTGCCTTTGTCGCGGTCGATCCTCCCTCAGAGTCCGATCCGTTCCAATGCTGCCGCTGCCGCTCCGCAACAACGCGCCGTCGTCGTCGTCCCTGCTGCTGCGCGCGCGGCGTGTCCCCCCGTCCGCTCACGAGCAGATTCCCCTTCGCCGCGCGCTGCCCCCACCACCCGACCCGGCCGGCTCCCTCGCTCGCTCGTGCGCGCGCGCGACGACGACGTCACCGCTCACAAGTCACAAGCCGCTATCGTTCTGGCAGTCAGGCGAGTACCACCACCACAAGTCGACGGGTCACCGATGATGACACACCACGGGTTCGGCTAGCGCGCGCCCTTCTCCCCCTCCGGCCGCGCTCCGGGCTCCGATCCGGCGTTTGTCACATGGCAGATGGTGCCCGGCCGCCGGGGGGGCGCGCGCGGATGGGCGTGGGTGGTCTCTCTCTCTCTCTTCCCTCACCGCACCAAATTTTAAGGTTA
>NC_028458.1:46941438-46988466 GCF_000263155.2 Setaria italica
CACTCGATCGTAAGGTAGCTGTGGTATCTACTGATGAATGCCGTGGGGCTTCTTCCATTCCTTTGTTAAGTTTCGATCTCGCTGTGGAGGGAATGTTTGGTGAATGGTGCATGCTTCTTCTTCTTCTTCTTGGGCTAGGATGGTGCATGCATGTTGGTGGTGATTCTATCTCTGATCGATGGCTACATCGAGCTACCTAGGAAATAAAATATGGGCTTATTTATATACGAGCTAGCTAGGACCACCACTGCTGACACGTAATATCACTCATGTCCGAAAATAAATATAAGTCGTTTTGTAAATTAACAGCCTATAGCAGTTTTCTGTGAAAATATGATCGATATTGAAAAATATAAATGAGTACATGTTCAGATGAAAGTATAAATCTACCATTAATCTTATGTTGCCAGGCCACAGTAGCTAGTACTCCCTCCATCCCAAATTACTATTTGTTTTGACTTTTTTAATTACATGCATTTTTCTACGTATTTAGACATAGCATATATCTAGGTGCATAGTAAAAAGTTGTGAATCTAGGAAAGTCAAAACGAATACTAATTTGGGACGGAGGAAGTACCTAAGGGTGCGTTTGGTTGGTTGTATCATTTGATTCATGTATGAAATGATTCAAAATAATAATTATCCTTTTGTTTGGTTGGGTGAATTGAACCAACTCATCCAGGATGAGTCCATCCCACTTAATACATTATTCTACTAATTAGAGTGAACCATATGGTACAAGCAAATTGGTTGAACCATCCCATCCAGGATCATCCATACATGCATCATGTGGTGCATGCAACCAAACACACCCTAACAAATTCATTAAGTACCTAACAAATTCATTATGTGTTGATGGTTAGGGTTGAAAATGTTTGATCGGTCAATACATGGTATCAAAGATTTTCCTAGTGCGAGGGTGGTTGTTCTTCTTCATGGTTTATTATCAAGTGGCCAAGGAATATCTAGTCCAATTGTGGCATTTTTGAGAAACCAAAATAAATTAATTAGCAACAAGGAATCCCCAGCTAACATTTCCCGGAAAAAACCGTTGGCTACTTGATAAATGTCCCGTCGGAGTTACCTCAACCAGGCTAAAAACATACTTGGCAATTTCAGAAAATTATAAAGAGAACCAATCGCCGTCGGTCATATGCAAAAGAAAAAAAACACTCTAGCTAATCATGGTAGTCTTGTAGTGCGTAGAACAAAAAAAGTATGTACTGTTTGAAAGCGTGACCTGGGCTGTTTTCCATTATGGTCAGCATCCGAGGTGTCTCGTGTCAATCTAAATGCCACCACCTCAAGTTGCTAGCTCATATAGTGGCCAGAGGATAATGATATCGGTTCTTTTATATGGAGTGGGAAACGTACGGAATCTTGGCGTGCATGCGGATTCCTTTAACCTGAGCAAACTCGACGGATGACGCACACGGGATGCAATGCAATGGGTTGCATTGGGCCTTGTCGCCAAACTCTTCTTTGCCTTATCTCCAACTCCTTGTACGTTTGAGCACTGCATTGCCCACAACTTGCATAATTGCACTGCCGCGCTGTAATGTAATTTAAAGTGTACGGTGCTATAGGCTTGCTTGGCCGCTTGGTGCGTTTCCCTCCAATCAGAATAAAGGAATCCACCCGAACCAAAACCTTTTACTGATTAAACCATTGGCTCTTCCGTCAGCAAAATAATCACGAGCAGTATTCCCTCCGTTCCACAATACTGTTTTTAGCGGTGGGGATGTGTATTATTCTTCTGGATTTGGTCGGTTGTATTATATATCGACTTTAACATATAAAATCGAGCACTCTACTCTCGATGAAGTACATACTGAAATTTGAATTAATGTTGCTCTATTGTTTGGAAAGGATGATTCTACCCTTAGTTAACCCTATCTAAAATGTGCATTTATGTTTTCGAATGTACCAACTGATTCTATGGACTATAGGGTGCATTTATTTAGTAGGGGCATGACTGGAAAATCTAGATAAAAGTTGCCTTGGACTTGTAGAACAAGAAGTATTTTGAAAATAGTTGAAGAATATAAAAAAACGAGTATTTTCTTAAAAACCGAGTACTGTAAAAGGGAGGGAAGTACTATACACGAAACATATATGCACCAGTGTAGTACTGTGTGGTACCTTTATATCTCTAGCTAGGCAATAGCAGACAGCAGGAAACATGGCAGCAGATCTTGCAAAATCCTATTAAAGTATCTAACCCTTCGGCCCAACATATCACGAGTCTTATTTAGGCCTTGATAAATGAGGAGAATTGACGACAAAGCGCGTCCATATATCGTCCCAAATCCTCTGATCTCTTACGTCATTTGGCTTTCGATTTCTTTTTTTTTCAATTGATATTATTCTCCAGAGAGAAGAAAAGGAATATATGTACACGAAGCCGCAGCAGGATAGCAACAGAAGAACAATAAGATCACGTGAGTGCCCACTGCCCGTCGGGACCGGGAGACCACCACCGCTATATAGATATGGGGACTGGGGTTCGAGTCCTTCATTCTTGGTCCTCCATTTAAGCTCCACACACCTACACTCCTCTCCCTGTCTCTCTCTTGCCTCCATTGGGCAAGCTGCCAGGCCGCGTGGCTAGCTTAGCTCTGTGGTGTGTGCGTGCGCGCGCGCGAGGCATAGAGAGATGCTGTCGAGGGAACGCAAGAAGAAGCAGGCGGCGGCCGCTCTTCAGGAGAAGCTGAAGATCCTCCGCTCCATCACTCACTCCCACGCTGTAATGATCTCTCCTCGCTCAATCCTGGCTCCACCTTCCTCTTGTTTTCTTTTCCCAATTCTTTCCAGTGCTCTTCGGAATTCAGAACGTCAAATGCATCGATCAATCACCTCTCTGCAACCTTCTCGTTCTTGCATCGCCTGCTCTTTGGATCATTCCAAATACCAAATGATACATGTTTATTTATTCACCTTGGCCACAATAATATACCTTTGCGCAGTTAAGCAACACATCCATAATCATGGACGCGTCGGCGTACATCAAGGAGCTGAAGCAGAAGGTGGTGAGGCTGAACCAGGAGATCGCCTGCGCGCAGGACGCGCTGAGACACAACTCCTCCTACCCGACGGTACTCGCATCGCTTCGCTCGCATATACTCCATGCCATGTACATGTAGAGATAGATAATGATGCACATGCACAGAAGCTATTAGGGACCCATATGCATGATGCTAATTTGTAATTTCGCGGTGTCTCCAGTAGAAGGAAGTATCCGGTGGTAGTGTGCTACTGCTGCTGCACCAGTTCACATGCTAGCCAATCACTCGGGATTATTCAGTCAGTACTCAGTACTCATCAGTAGGGCCGTATAGTTCACATGTGCAGCTCCAAGGCTTCTTCGATCCCATGCCTGCCTGCAATATTCAGCTGAGCTGAGCACCGCTGATTGATCAATGATAACGGGTGGACCGGGCACATATTGATACGGATGGATGCAGGTGACCGTGGAAACCCTAGTAGGCGGGCACGGCGGGTTCCTCATCAACGTCTTCTCCGACAAGAGCTGCCCGGGGCTGCTCGTCTCCGTGCTCGAGGCCTTCGACGAGCTGGGGCTCAGCGTCCTCCAGGCCACCGCGTCCTGCGCCGACTCCTTCCGCCTCGAGGCCGTGGGTGGAGAGGTAAAATCAGTAACTGATTGATTGATTGCGCCTCTCTTTCTTCTTGGCTTATAACATGTTAATTCTCTTTGGTGGTGCTGCGCGCAGAACGTGGCGGAGAACGTGGACGAGCACGTCGTGAAGCAGGCCGTGCTGCAGGCCATCAGGAGCTGCTCCGAGAGCGGCAGCGAGCATGACGAGGGGTAGGCGGAGCGCGTAAGCGCACACTCCTGGCCGGTCACCCGATCCTCCTGTCCTTGAGCGTCTCAGGAAGCCGAGATCGCTTTGTCTGCTCCATTTCCTCCCTCTTCCTGTATTTTTGGCTTCTATATCCTCTATCGCTGGCGACATGGGTAGTTGCTCCCTAGTGCTGATGATCCGGTGAATTCCATTTCCTGTGTAATAGTATTAATTAGCTAGGGGAGCGCCATGATTTATATATATGTCTATGACAATAAGATCGATCATGCAAGTAAGAATGATGGGAGGTTGGAAGCAAAGCTGAATAGAGCTAGCATTCAACTGCCCTTCTTCCGTATGTACTAATATTCATGCAAGTTATATGTGTCCATGCACCCTCTGGCCTCTGCTGAACGGTGAGTCCATCATGATGAGATGAAATCAGTATGAGCTTCTAAAAGACATTGATCATTCATGAAGGCAGCCAGCAGTGTTCTAATAACTAACGCATGCCAATAAACCTGTTTGCTCCCTTCAAATTGCTCCTTCCTTATCGATCTATCAAAGCTCATGCATGGTGCTTTGCTAGGTACTGGTAAATCGGCATCTCTAGCTATCCAGCTAGCTAATCCCTGAAACAGTGCCTGAAGAAGAACACCGGATAGATGAGATATTTTACAATACAAGTTGATCTGCCCAAACGCGTACACGCTGTGTTCAAAACCTGCAGGAGTCACGGGTTCCGAAAACACAGGAAGGCAGCCAATGGGAAGCCCCCGTTCGAGGCGTGGTCATTCCTGCCCGCCTGCCTTTCCCAACAAACACCGCGCGCCGAGGTGGAGCTAGCAGCGCAAAAGACCCCGTGTCGTTCTCACGCCGCCCCAACGATTGCGTCCACCCACCCACCGGCCACCACCGCCGTGTGCTCGATGAGGCGCCCAAGCAAGCAAGGGGAGAGGCGGCAGTTATTTAAAAAGCTGGCGTGCCATTTCTTTAGGGAGCACGGCTACCCGGCGGCCGAGAGGATCGGCAGCAGGCAGGCAGCAGGCATCCACGCCATGCATCCTGATCCTGGCGGTGGCAGCCGCATCGATCGCTACAACGCTCTCGTGACAGACGGCTCCGCGTCGCCTGTGACCCCCCGGCCCTGCGCCCCGCGGATCGGCTCGCGCCCGGGGAGCGCAAGGGACAACCTGACTGACGGGGCGCGCGGGCGCGGACGCATCGATGGATGCCCGGGCGCGGCAGGCGTCGCGGCGCGCGGAGGCGGCAGGGCGTCGTGCGCTGCGTGCCACCACCATGCGCGGCCCGGCCGCTAGCTGCTACGCCCTACGCGCGCGGCTTCGTGGCGACAACAGCCAGCCAGCCGGCCAGCCGCCTGCTGCTACGCCCCGGCCGCGGCCGGTGCCCCAGCGCGCGTCCGGCCAGGGCGCCGTACGCGGCTCGCTTGTCGCCTCCCCACACGGGGGGCGCGCCACGCCTTGCTTTCACCTGGCCCTGACGAACCGAACGAACCAGCAGCTAGCGCTGCACCGCACAGCACAGCTAGGCCCCTGCAGGTCGCCGCTGCCCTCCTGCGGCTCACGAGAGGGATTCGCGCGCGGCGCGAGGCTCCTCAAGTCCGGCGTCGGGGGCTCAGGGCCCGTCCTCCTCTCCCACCCTGGCGCCCCCAGACGTGCAAGCTTTGGCCGCACGCAGGCGGCTGCTGCTCGTGAGGCGACAATTAGGGAGCGCACTGCCGCGCCGGGGCTCTAGTCATTGCCACCGGGCGCTGACTGACGAGACGTTCAGTTGAAACAAAAGCCGGGTAGGATCGGTGTGCCAGCGGGCATCGTCCACGTGAAACCGGCACAGCCGCACAGGGAGGCATGCATGTGGGCTGGAATTGGAGTGGCTACATGTGAATTCGAACAGTGTCAAGTGTGTGAACTACGATGCCATGTATGAATAATATGAAGTGAACTATAATCCATTGTTCAAAAAAAGTGAAGTGAACTACAACGGCACCATATGAGTGAAACAGATCAGAGGAATTTTTTTTACTTGCCTCAACCCAATCGGTAAATCTTCAATTCATTCAAGACAAAATCTCGATATTTTCAGCCTGCAAATTGTCCTGGTAAAGTCGATCAATACCTCAGGCTCTTGCTCTTGTTCTCCTGGGTTAGAAATGCAACACCAAGGGCCTGCTTCGACAGGAGGGTCTCAGATCCCAATCTCTAGGAAGTACTTCAGATTTGAACTAAATCCAGGCAATTGCAAGAATAACCCCTCTCATCCAAAAAGGTGGTAACATTGCCAACCGAATACTCAAGTTGATCCAATGTAAGGATTTGGCTGCACAAGAGAAACATTATTATCTTCAGAGAACAATTCAATTCAGTTCCTCATCCACTTTATGAGCAGCTAAGTTATGAAATTAGACGCCGTCAGCACTCTTTTTAGCCATCTTCACTCTGTCATAATCAGCCTTCCATATTTTATAAGCCTCCCTAACTTCATCCAGCTGCGAATCAGGTATGGTGGCGAACTGGTCCAAGTTCTCCACCCATTCCTTCCATGGTGGCATAGATGGATCCAAGAATTTTGCTAGCTCAGGCAGGAGAGCTGCCTTGTAGAATTCCGTAACCCCCTTCCTGACTTCTGCCGATTTGTTCATTGACTCGATCCCAGGGCGAACAAGTCTCCCTTCCTTGTTTTTTGTGCAGAAACTATTATCTCTAAGGATCAGAACTTCTGAAGGGGCTATTGGTAGAACGATTCTAGAAAACTTTGCTAGAGACAATTCTATGATATCTTTGGGTAGTAATCCACGCTTCACTGCCACTGCAGTTCCAACCATCTTCCGGATCTGAGGTCAAGAAAAAGAATAGCATGACTACATCATAACTCACGTGCGCATAATATTTTTAGTAATTGGGTATCAAAAGCTAATTGTACACCTTGAATACTGAGCATCACGGATCAGAATTTTTTTTAAAAAAAATACTACTTAATGAACTGGTTAGTTCATGCATACTTACTTCTCAGAGGGATTAGTTTCTTGGCATGATATAAACTATCATAAATTATAAATGGTTATAAAAATTAGCGAGCTGGTTTGTAAAGAGGAACCGATTTGAAAAAAATCGAGCATATGTCTATACTGTACCATCGACAAACACCCAAAAAAAACCACAACTCAGAGCAAGAAAGTGGAATACTTTAAAATTATTATCTTGTGAAATTTACTTTTCCCTGATTGATTGCAAAGATAGTAGTATCATGTTAATAATGATTTTGTAATAGATTATACATACCTGATGTAGCATGAAAGATACTCCGCATATGGTCAATTCCACAAATTGAATTCCTGATGAACTCTGCAATTCTCCACATGAACATGTAATAATATCTCTGAAATGTGAAGCATTTAGTCTATCACTCTCATCAGGCTCATATAGCCACCTAGCTTGAATCTGCACCTGGTTCCCAAAATGTTTGGCAACATCATTCAAACAATTGTCTTCGACACCAGAATCAATCATTGATGAAATATTCAAGTCTTCATCATGGTCTGAAGGAGTGTTGTCTTCAGAAGAGTTTTCTTCCATACCCGTTTCAGAAGACATGGACTTCAACGGCAAACATGCTCCTTTAACCCTTCGGTGACTTCCCGCAAGAACTTTTCTGTACTTGGCCCGTGCAGTGTAATTATGAAATGGATGGTTTCCCTACAAGTTGAGAAAGATCATGTAAGTATGGTGAAGTTTGTGTGCATACAAAGTAAATGGATGAGGAAAATTATTCTGATATAAGTTCTCCCCAATGTGTTGTATAAAATGCTATTTGCATAACCAATAATCTGATGGTAATTCAGGGACATGATCGTGTTAGGACTATATTCAAGATTTATCTTGGGGTGAAAGAGGGTATATTTGAAAAGTTAAATATCTTTAAAATTTAGTAGAGCCTGGTTTGTAAAAATTGCATTTGGTCTAAGCAGTAGTTGTTTGGTGACTGTCATGCAGAGAGTACACTGAACTAGGTATCTCCAGTTCTTCAGTTGTGTCAGTGCCACCAAGTTCATACTCTGAAATCCGAACCCAAATTTTAGTCCAACAGATGGCTGAAGTTGTTTAACTTCCCACCGAAGCCAACAAGCTAGTGAAGTAATTGGAAAAGGACCAAAGCAAGAACATGCTTAGTCACTTGCCTAGCTATGCATTCTTAAATGTTCCACAAAGCTGTTTCCAGGTTTCTCTTTTCTATCATTCAATTGAGAGATCACAGATAGCCCTAAGAAATTCATGTACATGCCAGACAAGAATTCAAGATTAAGGTTCATGGGCAAACTGGAGAAGTTTGGTGAGCTCTGATGTAATATACTCATTGAATAAAACTCATGCTGTCATGCCTCGTTCTTAATCCAAAATATACGTATGTCCCCCCTAAACACATGCCTCGTTCTGATGAGATAAGAGACACATTTAAACGGGTGCATACCTCGAAACCTTTCAGTATGCTGTTGAATTCTGACAAGTGTTCTTGCACTTCTTCAGAACTACAACCATCTTTAATTCCAATAGTTTCAGCAGGAAGAAGGTAGAAGTACTCACGGTATAAGCACTCCCTCCTTACATCAAAACTCCTGTAATTAATGCACAACAATCCAAACATGGTAATTTAGGTATAATCCAATGAATCATCTAACCTCGATTATTTCTGTAAATATAAACGACCCCACTACCTTTGTGCAGGTAAGATACTAAAAACTCTGACATTGTTCGGCAAATTTGAGTTAATGAAACTGGCAAGAGAAATGCCATCAGGATCATTTTCCCACGCTCTATCAGGGATTTCCATTTTAAGGGAGATCATCGTAGCCAGCGAATGTACCTGAAATTAGTCCGTTCTAAGCATACATACAAGCCTTTGTTAGCTGAAAAAAAAACATTCTTCATAAATTTAAGAGGGTTAAGTGGTTAATGCCTACCCCTTTATCAGTTCGGCTACTCCTCTCCCACCCAACCTTTTGAAGTTTTCCATAATTGCTCTCAAGAATGCCTCCTGCCTTGAAGATGGCAGATTCCAAGACTGACTCAATGGCTACAGAGCAAGCAAGAGGGGTTAATCAACATCTCATACTGATAATCCATCATGCCAATACTCGACAAAAAGAACCAAGGCAACTATAGAACATCTATAATTTAATATCCACGCTATTGAAGCTTGTGATGCAAACAATCATGCTCGTGCGCTCATGAATAGTATTTTTCGTCATGTGGTGTGACTTTTCACAATCATGCTATTGGATTGCAAAACATCGCTCTGAAAGTTTGAATCCTTCATGGATAAGCTAAAAATAACTGCTAGAGGAACTAGGATTTGCTCCATGGGTTATTTGTTCTTTCAGAACAAATGAACCAGTATCAGAGCTCGAATGAACAGAACGACAAGCAACAATACAGTGCAACTAGGCACTAGCACGAAAAGAGCCCCCCAGTGCTACCATTCACAACGATGCACCGAATTAAGCTACACCGAGCAACCATCAAATTAATTTTCTTTGAGCAAACCCAAAAAACTATTTAGTTAACCAGTAAGAACTCAAAACACAGAGAGCGCTGGTATAGAAATTCAGTACTTACTGGAGTCCACGCTAAGCTCCCGCTGCTTTTGAAGGCCTACCATGAAAGCACATCGCATTCAATCACGACCCCACCATTTTCCTTTCGGGAAATTAAGGTGGCAAGTAAAAACCTCGGTACTCGGTGCCGACGTAGCCGACGCGGAGCACCACCCTCTTCTTCCGCGCCGACTCCCATCTCATCCCGCAGCCTCCATCGCCGGCCGAGGTGTCAGACGGAAGCGGAGGCGGAGGCGGCGGTGGTGCGGCGGGGGCGGATGCGGAGGAGGAATAGAAGATGGTGGTACGCAGGACTCTAGGGGTCGCGCGCCTAGCGAGGAGGATGGAGGAGATTGGTCTCCGGAGAAGCCACGACGACGTCGCAGCGGCGGCGGCGGTGGCCATCGGCGGCGGGACGGGGCGGCCCACGTGGAAGGGCTTGTTAATTGCGGTGGGGGATAAGAAGACGACGACGGACCAGTGTGAGGGGAGTACGGTATAGCAGTTGGGAGCTGCTGGGCCCGAACATTGTGATGGGCTTCGTCGTTTCATGGGCTTTCTACTCGTCTTCAACAATCTGTGAGATTGGATTTATTCCGAGGATGATTGGATTTTTACAGTGTGCTCAAAAAAAAAAAACATGCACAGAAGTTGACGAGGACTGGTCAGCGCTAGAAGTGATGGACGCCAAGCTAGCGCCGCGTGAAGGACGTTCGGGGCAGCGACTTATTGTTGCATTGCACGCACTAAGTCCACTGCGACGACCTTACAATTGCAAGAAGTCATCGCTTTCGGCGGTCGGCGCGGCACACGGCGACTCCCAGGACGGCATAGGAACCATCCCATGGTGCCCCTCCCCGCAACTTTACTTCCATATATACAGTTCGTCCGATTCGATAAACAATAAGCACAATTGCACAACCACTACCTCACCTTCGATTTTTGATGTGCTGGTCATTCCCAGGCTCCCAGCCTCTCCATTCCATCAGAGCCAGCGGTTCGTGCTGCACGCCTCTGCAGCTAGCTAAGTTGCTGTTGTTTTGACTCCTCAGTCCTCAGCAGGTTCGTGGATCATCAGCGACTTCATGGCGGACATGGTGGCTTCAGCCCTTGCCCAGGAGGGCGTGAGCAGGGCCTCGTCGTACATCTCAGCCAAGCTCGACGACAAGGCCGCCAGCGCGCACAACATGGCCAGGCTCGAGATGGCACTCTCCCAGCTGGAGTTCGCGCTCGAGAGGACCGCGAAGATGCCCATCACACACGTCTCGCTGCTTCGCCGCATCAAGATGCTGAAGAGTGCTCACGCCGAGGGCACAGCTCTGCTCAACAAGCACAGGCCGCGGGCGCGCTACCCCTTCCTCGGATGGATCGGCCGTGCTAGAAACCTCCCCATCTCGTCTCTCCTTGGCTTCAACAAGGATGATCATCACTTGAGCTCCACCGCTGTCCAAGCTTTCGAATGGTACGCGGATTGCGCAGAGAAGTTTGCGGCGGACGTGGAGACCGGCTGCCCGCTCCGGCGCGACTCCTTCCGGTACCCGTTCGTCAGGCAGCTTCTCGAAGAGAAGACCCTCTGGTACGAGAGTTCCAGAGGAAGCCGGGGGATGCGCTTCCACATGCTGCCCCTGGGTTTGGGAGACCGTGGCGTGGAGGCAGAGCTGTACTACTGCTACCAGGACCTCAAGACGCCCGAGAACAGTTTCTGCGTTTGGCTGATGCTGCGGCTCTCGGAGAGCACGGACATCGTCGGGATCGCCATCAGGTGCCTGCAGTTGCTGACGTCCCAGTTCGAGCTCGCGATCGAGTCCGCGGTAGGAGAGCTCACGCTGCTCCCCGGCCTGCAGGACGTTTCCGATTCGTATGAGCCTCCGTTGGACTGCATCCAAGGCACATACGCCAGCAGGGATACCAAATACTGGCGCCCGGATCCAACATGCTGCAGCAACATTGTCTCCCAAGTGCCATCGTCAAACGGATTCCCGGAGCCGGTCATCGCTATCGGTTTCAGCTGCTGGGTTTCAGCGCCAGAGTACAAGCTGCGCAACGCGGACGCGCCGCCTCTGTACGCCGAAGCTTTCTTCCAGCCTCACCTGTCTTGCGCGCCCCATCCGGAGATTTTGCGCAAGTACGGAGGCGAAGAGGAATGCGCAAGCAGTGGTGGTATGCAAGAAATGGGGGAGATGATAAGATCAAATGCGCTCGATTATTTGGCCCGTGAGCCGGAACCCACGGAGTACGCGATGTTCTGGTTCTCTGCGCATGGTGCTGCGTTCGTTACTTTGCGCAAGTCGATCAACAAGCAAGCATGGCCCGAACCAACGGCAGCTCCAGGACGCGGCCGGAGCGGCGCGAAGAGGAAGCGCTAGAAAGTTTGAAGGTGCAGGTCATTTGTTTCATCTTCAAGGCTACGCCTCTTTCATTTGACAAGGTCCTAACTCCCAATTCATGGAGATGTTCTTGGATACGTGTATCAGTTGCGCTTAATGTGATTCATAGGGGAAAAAAATGGTGCATTGTTAGCCCAGCCGTGACCTAGCTGTTAGTGCTGTGACCGGCATTCGGACAGTTGTAAGATGGCATTTCTCTGTCTCGGACCTATCGGTCGCTGAATGATACCAGCAGAGATCATGCTGTTATTTGACAAACAAAACTATCTTGCATTGCTATGTTCATGTGAAGGATCGTGTCCGTGAACTTGTGAAGCTACTAACTGATCTTGTTTTGGTCACAATGGGGAGCAAGAACAGAGTCAGAGCAGAGCAGAAATAAAAGCGAGTCGCAGCAACAGCAAGATGCTAGTAGCTCCACCAACTGAACACACAGGCAGAAAGCCCGTGCAGTTGCTGCAAAAAGACGATTTGGGCACACCAGCATTGCTAATAAGATGCAGATCATCCTTCATCTGTCTTAGAAACACTTTTGATTCCTCAATCAAAGTAACTGAAAAGGCGTACTACGTACAACTTAACACCTAATGAAACATTAATTGCAAAACAAAACTATAATTTCATCACCTTGCCAACCTCACAAACTTGTAAATCAAATGAAGCACTACGACATTAATTTAACTGAACTTTAAGCACTCCGTTCGACACGATGACAGTTCTGGATCGAACAGTACACTGTACCACAGGCTCCAGCCCGGGCGAACCGCGCTCACTCAACGCAAGGCTCAAGAGTAGTTCACCTTCCTGCAGTTGTATCGGATCTCGCCGCGGGTCCCGGTGAGCGGGCTGAGGCTGGCCATCCTCACCATGGCATCAGCGAAGTCCCTCCTGAACGCGTCGCCGTTCGCGGCGTAGAACCTCACGAGCGCGTCGGCGACGCCGCCGGCAGCGAACAGCTGCTGGTCCGAGTGCAGGACGCCCCTGCCCCGCAGCAGCGACGCGTAGTACCCGCCGTCGAACCGCGCGGGCGTCGGGTCGAGCGGTGCGAGGTTGTCGTCGCCGCTGCCGGTGGCGCGCGGGCACACCGCCTGGAGCGACGCCGCGAGGGCGCCGTCCAGGGTGTCGGTCTCGTTGTAGAGGCGGTCCCGGAAGTTGGTGCAGCGGGAGAAGCCCAGCGTGTGGCCGCCGGAGAGCACGACGAGGTCCTGGAGGGAGAGGCCGTGCGAGGCGAAGCTGGAAGCGAGGCGGTCGAGGTTGAAGGTCGGCGCCGGGATGCTGTTGTTCGCCGCCGCCTGGCTCGCCGTGCGCGCGTCCCGGCGGCCCAGTGGCACGTCGTACGACGGCCCTCCCAGCTGCACGCAGACGACAACGACGGATTATATATATATTTGGTGCATGAATGACGTAAAGGTTTCTGTGCAGCAACAATGGAGGCGCGAACTAGAACGGACCGCGACGACGGAGTCGCGCGCCGCGACGGCGACGATGTCGGCGCAGGAGACGACGTTGCCCCTGCAGGCGGCGTTGACGGCGGCCTTGATGCGGTCGATCACGTCGAAGCCGCGGACGGAGTTGACGTTCGGCGAGGCTCTCTTCTCGCCGGTGAAGAAGGGCGTGTCGTCCAGCAGGATGGACCCGTCGCACCCCTGGGAATCAATGGAGCACGCACAAAGATCAGGAGTTCAGGACACTACGCATGCACGAGGCGTGACTAATAATAAATAATGCATCTGCGTAGGCGTACGTTGACGAAGCAGTCGTGGAAGTGCAGGCGCAGGAGCGAGGCGCCCATGCGCGGCTCCGCGGCCACGGCCTCCTCCACCACCCGCTTGATGGTGGGGAGCGCCGCGGGGCACGCCTTGTCGTAGAAGTGCGTGTCCAGGAGCTGCCCGCGGCTGGGCGTTGCCAAGAGAGCCAACGCCATGGCCGCGACACACGCCGCCACCGCGAACCGGCGAGACAACGAAGCCGCCATTCGCTAGCTCAACACCTTTTCGATCAGCAGCACGTCAATGTCAGCTAGCTAACTAATTGAGCAGGCACTCAACTAATTCGCTGATGATCAAGCTAGTTCGAGAGTGTGCGAGGAGAGGGCACACTGCAGGAAGCGCTTATATAGCCCGTGGAGTTGACCCCGTCGACTCAGCTCGGTTCTACACAAGCAGCTACCAGCTAGCAAAGCTAAGCTAAGCTAGCGTCGAGCAAAAAGTGGTAAAAAAAGGTGAGATAAAATTCAGTCGATGAAGTAAGCCAAGGGGCGTGAGGTTGGCTTGGCATGGAAACGCTCATGATTTCCAGGTGGTAGGCAGGAAAAATGGAGACCGAAGGTTGGAGTGCGGTGAGGGCTGAGGCTTTTTGTTGCTCAACGATTTAACTAACCGAGATCGATCTGATGATGATCCCCTAACGCATGACGATCGCCGGCAACTAATCGCGGCCGGGCCGGGGAAGCTGCCTCGATTGATTTGCTGGGCGGGCGGGCGGGCTTGATGAGATGAAGGTGATCTAATTGACCTACCCAAAGCTAACTTACAGCTGCTAAGCTCGGTTGATCGTACTTGCTGCTTCGTTAAGCGTTTTTTATATGCATCTAGCAAGATGACGACGACAAGCCACAGACAAACTTTGTACTACGGGCCTAGCTACTTGTACCATGCAGCTTCTGTACTGCTGCCAAGACAATTTTGTCTCCTTTCACTTTGGAGTTCGAGAATTATCCGGAACATTTTGTTTTCTACGGAGTAAGACTTAACTATAGAGGGTATATATGAGCAAGTGAACAGAGTGTACTCGCTGGTCAACAAATATTGAGTTCTTGATTTCTTTTCTGGAGTGTGGTTGAACCAATTCTCAATGATTCAGGGGCCTTGTCCGGCTCATCGTGTTTTCACCTTGCGCGTCAACGCAGGCAGTAAGCTTCAGTAATCACTAAGAAATGCTCCAAAAAAAAAAAACAAAGAAGAAGAAGAAGCTAGAACCGTGTAGTGCAGTACAGTACAGTATTGGTACTCGCCTCGTGGCTGACGCCACGGCTCGAACTTAACCCATACCGCGACCGCCGCATCCCATGGCTTGGCCGTCAGTGATAATCCTAAGAAAAAAAACTGCGAGTGACACATCAAAATAGAGCAAAATGCTAGAGTCAGTATGCATTTTGAAGAGTAGCTTTTCGGAGAAAATACTGGTAGGATCTTCTCTAGAAACGTTTCAGATTCAAATTATTTTTGGAAACATTTCTCTCCTGAATCAGAATCACTTTGTGAAACCGTTTGGCTACATTTGAATCTTAGGTAAAAACAATATTTTACATAAAAATTAAAAAATTGATAGGTTTTATTAAAAAATATTGAAACTTTGTGAGTGAAGAATGGTGCTGGGGTAACCCATTTTTAACTTGTTGCACTTAAAAAAAGCATTGACAAAAGAATACGATTGCTAGTGTAGTATGGAGGCAAGAAACATAATCCATCGAAACCACCTTGAGGCTGTTTCAAGTGCCTAGGACAAAAAGGAGAATGATTCACCGGTGAAACGTTTCACCCTCTGCCCATTTGGTAGTGATTCTAGCGTTTTTCCCTAGAATCTGAAAGTTTTGAGCTGCCAAACGGGTCTAAATAGTGATATGCTACTATGTTGATTTTCGTCAAAATTTTCAATTGACAGAAACATAGAGCGCGTGAAAGAAAAAGAAAACAGAGGAGAAACTCGTAGTCTCTTGTTTTGCCTCAAGCCTGTGGTGCCAATTTATATTTTTTTAAAAAAAAAGGAAGTCGTGTGGGTAGGACTAGTATGGGCCTGATTTTTTATTGGGCTTCATTTAGGGAGGTACATGGGTTCGAAACCAGACCAGAGTTTGGCCTTTTTTACTGCCCTCAACAATTTTCCCATCCGGCCGGCTATCCCACCCGATTCCCAGTAACAGCAGATCTGTCCGTTTCAAACAAAAGAACACTCCTACACCCACAGCCAAAATGAGCTCAGGAGTAAGGGTGAAGACGACAGAACAACTGCTCTGTCTTTTTACCCACCAGCAACTGATTCAGCGTTAATTACCATGGATTGGGATCAGCACCCGTTTTGTTTATCCCATCCGGATCTTGGCAACGGTCCAGGAGCCCTTTCGTCCTCTTGTCTTTGGCAACGTTCAGTTCCCATGTGCTGGCAGCCAGGATACTTCGAAATTACTTCGGAAGCGTTTATGGCTTCGCCGTCCAAAGGGAGGACGGCGATAGCGATCCACCAGAGCGGTTGGTTTCTCGTGAGTCGTCGTGATCCACCTGGCCGTTTTGCCGCTGCTGCGATGGGGACGAGAACGAAACGCGTCGGCGTCGCCCGGCGGATCCCGCACTCCTCTGCAGCTGCGATGCGCTGTGTCCGTAACCGTGTGCAATGGCAACGGGCAATCCTGAGTCTCCTTTTTCCTTTTCAGCGCCCCGCACGGTGTTCGGTTGCAGGCGCAGAAGCAGAGCGCAGGGGCATCATCACCGCCCCCACCAACTTCTTGGTCGACCGTTAATGCCACGCCAGTTTCCGCTCCGTGTGGTGTGGTGGTCTGGTGGAGGAAACAGCTGCAAGCTGCTCCAGGGAAACGGTAACATCTGGCACCCGCAAACAGGCGGGCAAACGGAAACCTGCACAACACAGTCACGCTGGGTGCGGGTGATGATGCTGGGTGTGTCGTGACACAGCAACGTGTGTTTTGTCATATCCAAACACTAGTGTTGTTTCCAAATATGAGCTGATGTTGGTGAGTATATACTCTGTCATCTCCATGCCCAAGGTCACCTGGTACAGTACACGGACTGTCGGGTTTTTAGAACCTTTTTTTCTAGAAAAAAGAAAGTGGGGAGGGAAAGCGAAGCTTGTCGAGCAGGGCTGTGTGAAAATACGAAAACACAACGGGCAACGGCTCCTTGTTGGAACGGTCAACGTCTCGCTCGCCGGGACACTCGCGCTCTTAAAACCAGCAGCTTTCCCGTCCCCCCACACCTCCTCGGCACTCTAGCTAGTCCTACGCACGGCCACAGCCCACGGCCAGTCGGTCTCGGTCCTCTCCGGTCTCCGCGCACAACCAAGAAAGCTAGCTAATCTCACCGTTCCGCATGAACTCCGAAGCCGAATGCGCAGCAGCTCCGGCCGCCGCCGATGCGGTGGGCGGTGGCGGCGGCAGGGCGGAGGTCGACACGTCGGCGCCGTTCGAGTCCGTGCGGGAGGCCGTCGACCGCTTCGGCGGCAGCGCCGCCTGGTTCGCGCCCTCCAAGGTGACACCGGCCTGCATCTCCCTCCTCCCGTTTCCTGCTCCTCCCTCGGTCCCTGCCGTAAGGTATAAGGCTATAGCTAGCTCCGTTTTGTGTGCTCCATCCAGCTGGTAGTTGATTGGTGCGTGGTGTCCGAGGTTGCAACCTTCTCCTTGTCCCCATGGATTTGGCTCTCGGTCGAAGTCGGTAGCTGCCTGGTATTTCAGATGCGCGCAGCATTCTCGCAGTGATTTAGAAAGATGGCTGGTGGTTGCTAGCTGCTCGTCAACGAGCGCTGCATCAATTTCATGCCACTTTTGCTTAATGCTTAATTGCTTGGCCCCCCAGATGATCACCCCAGCAACAGAGTGAACTATTGATGTGAATCTTTTAGCCTGCTGGCTGCTGCTACTTATATATGCATTGCACTGCACCTGTACATCCACAGTGTTTCGCATTGGGTTCCTAATTGGAGTGCTCGCTGTAGTTTCACGAACAAATACTGCTCTGAATCGTGGTTCAGAACCTGCACTTTCTGTTTCGGCAAAGCTCGAGTAGGGTCAGGTCACATGTGTCAACTGTTATGCTGTGTTGCCTTCAACATATCTAGCGAGGACTAAAGAGAATCTCCACATTGCGAGATTTCTATCTTTTCCCCAGTCAACGTACCTATATCATGATGTTGCTTCTTATCCTTCTTTTCCTCATTTGCAACCTGCAGAAACATGAACACTCTGAACAAGCTGCAGAAGCCATCGACGTACAAGAGCAGGCTGCTCAGCTAGAAAATGAGGTTGCCCGCAAAGAGAGGGAGACTCTTGATGTGTTGAAGGAGCTGGAGTCAACCAAGAAAGTCATTGCAGACCTGAAGCTGAAAATACAGAAAGAAGCCACTGAAACATCCCCTGATGAAGCTGTCAAGTCTGAGGAAACTGATCAGGTTTCTGCGCCAGGACCTGAAGAGCAGCAACCTGAAAATGTTACCGTGGATATGGATGGCATGGAAGGCATAGAAGAAAATCCGCAGCTGTCTTCTGGTTCAGTTTTGGTGGAACTTGAGCAAGCCAAAGAAATACTGAACAGAACTACAAGTGATCTGGCACAAGTGCGGGCTGCAGTTGAGTTACTGCGAAATAGCATAGCGAAGGAGAAAATATTACTTGAAAGAGGCCAAGAAAAGCTTTCCTCTAACACCTCCTTGGTTTCTCATTTGGAGGATGAGCTTGATCAGACAGCACAAAAGCTGGAAACTCTGAAGGATCTGCAGAAGAGACGCAAAGATCCCTCAGACATTTTTATTGAGATCAAGAAAATGACAACTGAGGTTCAGCAGCTCAGGAGCATGGCAAATGATTCAAAATCTGAAGCGATGTTGTTGGCTGCAGAAATCGAGCAGGCAAAGGCCAGCATTAGCACAGCTGAGATCAGGTGTATTGCAGCCAAAAAGATGGAAGAAGCAGCTAGAGCAGCAGAGTCCCTTGCACTTGCAGAGATCAAAGCTCTATTGAGCAGTCAAAGTTCTTTTGAAGGTGACAACTCTTCTGATGGAGTGACTCTCTCAATAGAGGAGTATTTCACACTGTGTTCCAAAACTCTTGAAGCTGATGAAAACTCCAAGAAGAAAGTAGGAGATGCTATGTTGCAGGTGGATATAGCTAACAGCTCAGAGTCCGAGTCGGTTAAGAGGCTCGAGGATGCCAAAGTTGAGGTTGAAGAATGCAAGAAGGCGCTACAAGAGGCCCTAAAGAGGGTTGAAGCTGCAAACCATGGAAAGCTTGCAGTTGAAGAGATCCTTCGGAGATGGAAATCTGAGAGTGGACACAGAAAGCGGTCTATCTGCGGATCTCCGAAGTTCAAAAACGCAGCCCATCCTCGTAAAGATTCACACAGCATGGATATTACTGATGATGTTTCAGATAGATCTTTCAAGCAAACTTTGTCAATTGGGCAGATACTGAGTATGAAGTTAATGGGGCCTGATGGGTATGACAAAAGTGTCTGGGACGACAAGGCAAGCGAGATGCCAAATATCTCACTTGGTCAGATTCTGAACCGCAGTGGTGTTTTGTGTAGAGAAGATATGGCTCCCCGCAAAAGAATTTCAGGAAAGAGGAAGAAATTTGCATTGACTGGGCTTTCTGTTCTCCTGGCGAAGCAATCTAAGAGCAAGAAGAAGAGAGAATCCTTTTAAACTGATACTGATTGTCCCAAAAAGATCATTTAGTGTGTTACTTCGTAGTATTGTACTATGTAGCAGCAGTTCACCTTGTCATTAGTAGTTAATCTTCACGCTATTTACCATCTTTAGGTCCTCGTATGGAATGTAACCGGTAGCAATTTTTGCTGCTAACTAGAGTAGAGTTGACAGTTCTCTACCTTGTATGCTATTGAGATCTATATGATTGGATCCAATGTTTTTTACCTTTCTGGTTGAGGCACCTAGCCGTTCAATTTTTTACCTTTGTGCAAGCAACCTTTTTTTTCTTTTGCCGAAGTGAACAAATCACTATTCGATGCCCTTATGAAGCACTATTATTTCCTTCTTTTTCTATCCATCATTTATATTAAAAAAGCATGTCTTTTTTGTGAGCAGAGTATCAGAAGTAAATTTACATTAAAAAAAATTAGTGCACAAACTAGAAGTCATGTACATGTGTACCAACTATGTTTGGGACCGCAAGGTATCTTACAAAAAAAAACGGGGGGAACTTTTCAATTTTTTCGCAAGTTCTTGGACCATCCCTCACGGGTTCACAGTTGTGCGCGCGCTGTTATTCCACTTCATAGTTTAGCAGAACTTTAAAAAGGTTTGGTCCTAAATTGTAATATATATTATGTAATAACTACCACGGCTGACACGAACCGTCGATATGTCCGAGTGGTTAAGGAGACAGACTTGAAATCTGTTGGGCTTCGCCCGCGCAGGTTCGAACCCTGCTGTCGACGTTTTCTTTTTTGCCCTTTTTTTACTTCTTCTGACAGCAGAGGATAATTTACTCGCGACTCGGAAGCCGGTGCTAATGCAATGCGTACATTCGGTGTAGTACTTAATCTGAAGAGAAGAAATCCATCTGGCTGGAAAACGCAGAGAGATGCTGAAAGAAACGATCGAGACAAAATGTCTACCGCGACGCACGTTGCATGAGATTCGGCGGTTCAGTTCAGGAAGCAAGTTGCCCCAGCCCATTGAGCTGTAATTCTATCCTTCTATCCTCACACTGATGGCGAGCGAACGGCTGAGCACAGTGCTCCATCCAGCCCAATCAAGCACGAACGAGGGCAGCACAGAACCGGAAGGACGTGGGCTTCTTCTATCTAGCGGGCTTCTGTCTTCTGCCCATGACCAGGTCAAGGGCAGGCAGCTCTCATCATGTATTTTGCCTTCTTGTTCTCGAGTGCGCATTGCAATGCGTTAGCTGATTCAGCAAACAGAACAGTAGGTAGCTGGTGAGCACGAAAGATTGTTGATGTTTCCAGAGTATTCTGTGTATTCAGTATCAATGCTAAATAGTTGATTTGCAACTTTTCAAAGCTAGTATAGTGATTCACATTGGGAATGGCCTCACAGCTGAATTTTGGAACTCATCTTGTATGGAGGGTAAGGCTCCTAGGGACATTGCTCCTAACCTGTATAAGCTAGCATGGAGAAAGCACAGGTAGGAGGAGATAAACGAATATAACTGGACAAGGGGGCTATGGAGAATGAGTAGTATCACCGAAATGGAAGAATTTGTGACATTATGGGACTGGGTCCAGAACATCTCCTTCAATGATGAACCTGATGACATTGTCTAGCGTTGGACTATAGATGGGAACTATACTGCTAAATCTGCCTATGTGGTTCAGTTTGAAGGATCTTACTGCTCCTTCAGAGCAAACAACATCTGGAAGGCACAAATGGAGGGAAAATATAAATTCTTCGCCTGGCTGCTGCTACAAACCAAAATATTAACTGCTGACAAGCTGCTCGCAAGGAATTGACCTTGCAACCCAATTTACCCTTTGTGTGAAGGGGCACTTGAAACTGCCGTTCACCTATGTATTCAGTGTCCATTTGCTTTACACGTTTGGCAATTGGTCAGTAATTGGGTTACTGACATGGTTGCTCTGCCGACGACAAATGCTTCGATTCAGGAATGGTGGTCATCCTCCGTGACAGCAATCGTGAAGGAAAAGAGTAGGCATCCTAATTTACACGGCTTGGAACTTGTGGAAGGAGAGAAATAGAGAGTGTTTGAAGGCAACAGGTCCAATTCATGGCAGGTCTTCCACCTTGATCAAGGAGGAAATTCGAATGCGGCACATAGCCTGTGGGGCACCGAGTGCTCACTAGGATTTTCATAATGCATATGTCTGTAATGAGGGTTGAGCACAATGTTCATCATGTAAACCATCTAATGTAATCTTGACACATTCTCTTCTTCTTATATGATATGGCAGAGCTCCTGCCCTTTACGTTTCAAAAAAAAAATGCTAAATAGTCCCCAAAATTGACAATGTTATACCGTGAAAGTAGCTTGTTGTGTCATCAGACCACAAGTGAACTGCCCACTTCCTGCTGAAGCAACCAATATTTGTTGCCTGATAGCATCTTGAATGCTAGCGATAATCTCAGATTGTTCAGGGTCTGTGTCTGTCCTGGCATCAACTCGATTCAGTGAAATAATAGATAACACTACGGTAGTGGATTCTGGATTGGCACGTATGGCGTGGCCATTCCCTATTCATGTGGAAGTAGAAAGTCTACAGCCGAGCCAAAATAGATCGAATCACGTAGAAAATTCAGATATAATAAAAATAAATACATTTGCTACTGTGCTAACAAATGTATTGAATCTTGGTTGATGTAAAACCGCCTTCCTTTTAACAATATGCAGATTTTCAGCAATCAAATCATTGGTTTAAGAAAAGCTTCGTCAAGATAGAAACCATTTCCACTTGAACAGCCAATAGAAGTGTAAAACTCTGGACTAAAATATGAGGATGAGAAAAAAAAAAGAAGAGTACATTATTGAGTCAACAATTAGAGTTTTGGTTTGTCACAATCTCTACTATTATTACACTTGTCACAACATCTAAGATTGTTGCTTCTCCTTTTCAGGCTGCTCACCTTGCCAAGCCCACACAATATCTTTCAGTGCTGGCCTCATAACTTGTTTCATAACCTTTTGGTACTCAAGGGTATCGCCATTGGTTTTCTTGATCTCCACTAGATGAAAATTTGGTGTGATGTGAAATACTTCAGCATTTAAGGACATCACACCTTTCCTTCCTGGTTTGGAACATTCCATCTTCAGCAATCCACCACATTTCTTTGTTATCTTTAGTCGCAAGCTCATTGCAATTTCCTCGAGCTTTGTAATGATTGTCGAAGCTGTGTTGGTAGATGTGAATTTAGCCTCCTCCTTGTTTGAGTTCTCCTCAAATATGCCAGAGAGATCAAATCCATTAGAAAGTGAGATGATGTCAAAAGCATTCAAATTAGTAAGTTTTTCTACTGCTTGATTACCCCCAACAGTATTGGCATTGGAATGATCCAAAGCCAAATTCATGTCAATGGGCATAACATTATCTGTCGAATTCATGGTATAATCAAACAATTTTCCATGATTTGGATGACCAATTCTAAACCAAGGATGTTCCATGATTTCTGCAATAGAGATCCGTGCACTGGGGTTTGGATGAAGAAGACGCCGCAAAAGCTTTCGAATATCTGAAGAAAACCAACTTGGCCATTTGAGTTGTGCTTTGCAAATTTTCTTATACATGTCTACCAAGTTCTTATCCTGGAAAGGAAGATAGCCTGCCAACAACACATAGAGAATCACTCCACAAGCCCATATGTCAGCCTTTGCACCATCGTATCCTTTTCTACTTATTACTTCTGGAGCAACATATGCAGGAGTACCACAACTTGTATGGAGTAACCCATCTTGTCTCTTGCAATCTGGAAGTGCACTTAAACCAAAGTCTGAGATCTTGAGATTGCGACTTTCATCAAGAAGAAGATTTTCAGGCTTCAAATCACGGTGATAAACTCCTCTACTATGACAAAAATCAATAGCACTAATTAGTTGTTGGAAATATTTACGAGCAACATCTTCTTTTAGCCTTCCTCGTTGAACCTTGTTGAACAACTCTCCTCCCTTGACGTATTCTAACACAAAATATATTTTGGTTTTAGTAGCCATCACCTCATACATTTGTACAATATTTGGATGTTTCACCAACTTCATCACCGAAATCTCTCGACTTATTTGATCCATAAGACCACACTTAAAGATCTTATCTTTGTCAATCACCTTGATAGCAACACTGTGTGAAGTGTTAACACAACGAGCATGGTAAACTTTGGCAAAACTCCCTTTCCCAAGTAACTTTCCCATCTCATATCTTTGCATCAGAATATTTCCTTTCTCGGTCATCTTCCCAATGTTTTATGGACAAAAGTAATGATTTTTTAAACTTATAAAGTTGATAATGAGCACCAAATGATGTAGAAGGTGTCCGCAAATAACCAACAATTTCACCCGTCTCCTCCAAGAAAGTAACCTAAGGTGATGGTTGAACTGCCATGCCTAGCCCCATTGTGCGTGTGCACATGGAGCAAATGTTGTTCATATTGTGCTCTGCTGTCATCAAAATCAAGAGAACTACGAATATGGTTGGCTACCCTGCCAGTCCTTAGACAAGCTACTCTATCATGCAAGCACATAATTTCAGCATCCCTTGATATTTCTATCTCTTACTGAAAGCCCAATACTGCCAAGAGAAAGCATAAAAGTCAGTGAAAAAAAAACTTTTAGAAATGAGAAAGGAGAATGTTAATTGCCATGCAACTATATGCTGAACTGTTTCGATATGAATATGAAGAGCAAATTCGTTGTTCTTTTCACAATTAAATAGTACTTTATTAGTGTCTTGTAACGCCAAATTATACGTCAAGATAAGTAGATCCACATATGGGCTACCTTAGTTATGCTTCTCTTTGTCTATTGAGTTGTGAATTATGATTCTCGTGCGATTCACATATGTTTGATGAATTGAATTTATGTTTGTCATTTAACCAGATCAAGAAAGGTGCACATGACTAAATATACAAGTTCTACATCACAGCTTCCACGAAGACTAGGAATAAATAAAAATCTATCAAAATAAGGAAGTCCATGTACACAAGAGCAGGATCCTGCGGTGTGGATTGTTTCTGATGATGCCAACTATTACACATTTACATTAGTGTTGTTGCAGGTCTAATAAATAAAACTACTCACGGCAACTACATGTTCACATCTGTAATGCACACAACAGGACAAACCAACTGCTGATGGGAACAGTTTGTGTGTATCTGTAAATTAAGACCAAGTCCACAAATGAAGAGGCTACAAGAGTATCTCAGCTGTGTTTCAGAACCAAGAGTAGGATTCAACAATCTTTAGTCCGGGAAGACAAATTCTTTAGCCGATGCAAACATTCAGATCCCAGGAAACAAAAAGATCCAATTCACAAGACAAATTCTTTAGCCGATCGATGCAACAAGAGTTAAGAGAGTGGTACCTGATCCCGGCGATCCGGGAAGCGAAAGAGCTGCTCCCAAATCAGGCCGCCGCCTTTGCGGAAAGGATTCAGGCAAGATGAATAGAGGAACCCCAGTGCGCGAGAAGAGAGTTCGCCTAGATGCGATTCCTCTGCTGGGCTTTGGACCCTGTAACAACAACCGAATAACTAGCAGCAGATTTTCAGATTCGATCGCGCGAGCGAAACCATGCGCTAGCTCTGTAAGAGAGACCTTACTTATAGGCGGAGCTTCGTTGGCCAGCAGAAATGGTCGCGGGCTGCCTGGGAGAGCGGAGCAGTACTAATCTTGCCTGCCACTGACGGTGGGCCCAGCACTAGCGACGTTGTTTTTCTCAGCGGGGCCCACCGTTAGCTTCTTTTTTTTTTTTTTTGAGAGCTCCCACCGTTAGCTTTGTTGGAGCGGACAGTGGAGTAGGGGCCGGTAGTGGAGTGGAGCGCTTGTTTATCTGCCCTCCTGCCGTCCTGCGCTGCATTGGCCGAACAAAATCATATTTGCTCCGTGATCCGTAATGGCGTCCGGTGGTGGTGGACAGCTCGCATCTTTTCCACCGGCGATGGCAAAGATTATTTCGGGTGCCTCGAGCCCCAACTCCGGCGCTTAGCAAAGACCCGGCTTTCTCACGGTCTCATAGGCGAGACATCTACAAGACTACACTACAAGCTGGCTTTTCAGCGAAGACATTTGACGGTACATGTGATTGTGGACCAAAAGCCATTTCAAATGACCTACTACAAATCTACAGTGTGTTTTTTTGTAGATAAAGGTCTCGAAATACTTTGAAGAGCCTTGTGTGTATCCGAGTGGGGTTAATGTTAACCGCACCAGATCATATTATATCCTTAGCCTCGTAAGCCAAGCACTAGTGTCCAGCAGCTAGTTGGACACCCAAGCTAGCTATACACTTGAGCAATGCCCGCATGGTGTCTGAAATGAAGGTGCAAAATATCTGCAGAGTGACGTGGGACTTCCCGATTGCATAGGCAGAACGGCACACACGCCAAATTTCTTGCACCAACTGGCAACTGTTTGGCACGCGTGAGCGATACGTACTATGCAACCATCTCTCTCCATCCTTCGTCCAGTCCTCCGACGATGTTCTGGAATTTTCCAGAGAGAAATCAGAAACGGATCGGAATTCAGGGCCACCATGTGCGAGGTTAGTTGCTGATGGAGCATCGTTGCGACAGAGATGTTGCACCCGTAGTACGTGCCTGCTACGACCCGGGGGCTGTGAGACTACCGATCGCAGCAGCGCTCTCGAAATCGATGTTCTTAGATGAAATCGATACCCCGGCTCGATATCAATCGATCGACGTTTGTGCATCACCATCTGACGTGCATACGCGGTCTTCATTATTCACTATTTGGGGGGTGTTGTTAGCGCGCGAAAGGATATAGATGAATCTAGCTACCTGACGAACTGGTAGTGGCCAGCTCCTCTCCTCCTATCGACAAAGATAGGCATCCATGGAGAAGAAAATGTCCATATATAATACAAAAGAGGGACGCGAGCAATGTATAGAAAGGTAAGAGCTCAAAGAGTGATAATGAATCCAAACGTTGCTCGCAAAGGATTGCGGAGAAGGTAGAAAAGGGAAAGCGAGGGATGGATGGATAGCCATCTCATCTCATCCCGTCACGCACCCCACCGGGTGCCCGGATCAGCGCCCCGGCCGCTGTCATGGCGGCGGCCGAGAGAGAGAGATATTTCGCTGGAAAGCGATGCCGAAACCACCCCCACGGGCCACGGACCCACCGCTCCGCGTCTGGGTCCTCGGTCACTTCGACTAATTCCCTGCGCACGCCAGCCGCCGGCTTCACGTCGCGATCGGATCGGCGACCCACGCGAGACGAACAAAAGACGCTGGGCGTACGTGATGCGTACGAGAGCGACCACGGCTCCCGGCCGGCGTCGCGTCCGAACTTGGCGGGATCGTCTTCCTTCCATGGAGAATTTGAGATGGAGGCGCCAACGCTGAGTCTCCACGTCTCGGCTGATCCGTCGCAACCTGCCGCTGTGGCCTGTGGCCCTGTGGGAGGGGCTCTTCCGAGGCACGAGAGGCCGCTGCTCCTGTCTGCTCTGCCCAACTTCAGGAGGTGTCACTTGCTTGGCTCAATTCCCTTTTTATCAACATCCGATTCACAGAGGTCCTCATGTTCGGTGCAAAGCAGAAAAACGAGATGCTACCTCATCGATCAGACTCGCCTAATTCAGACTGTATCAATGCTGAAGAGTAGAGCCGACAAGAGAGACGGCCAGCACAGCAGCTTACAAAAAGGAAAATTTGAGTGCCCATGCTTTCGCTTTCTTCAAACTTGGGCTAATCCATCGGTCTAACGATGTGACATTAAGAACCAAGTGGGGCCTAACAACAACGTTAACAAAAGCTGCAGTTTCTTTTTTTCGGATGCCGATCCCGGGCTAAACTTTAGTCCCTGTCACATCGAATGTTTAGATACTAATTAGGAGTATTAAACATAGACTATTTACAAAATCCATTACACGGATGGAGGCTAAACGGCGACACGAATCTATTAAGCCTAAATAGTCCATGATTTGACAATGTGCTGCTACAATAACCATATTAGCTATTTACAAAACCAATTAAACAAATGGAGGCTAAACGGCGACACGAATCTATTAAGCCTAAATAGTCCATGATTTGACAATGTGCTGCTACAGTAACCATTTGCTAATGATAGATTAATTAGGTTTAATAGATTCGTCTCGCCGTTTAGTCTCCATCTGTGTAATTAGTTTCATAACTAACTTATATTTATATTTAGTCCTCCTAATTAACCTCCGAATATTCGATGTGACACGGACTAAACTTTAGCTCTAGATCCAAACACCCTGATCCCCCCGCGGATTGCTCGCTATCGCATCGTGTCCACAAATATCTGCTTGTCTGCTTTGCTTTATAGTATGCTATGAGCATCAGTGCACCGTCACCCGATCCAAATGCAGATAAACATCAAGCTCTTTTAAGCTCGGCATAGGTAAGTTTTCCCTCCGTTCAAAAGCTAAACAGCAAGAACAAAAACAAACTATATATACAGTGGTATGTCATCAACAGCCACAACAGTAGGAAATAACAATTGAGAGCATAGCAAGGATAAGCATGCCTGCATGACATGATCTGTCATCAGCAGCAGCAGCAGCAGGAGCAATTGAGTGAAGGATAAGCATGGCAAGGATAAGCACTTTTTTTTATTTTAAAAACTGCAATGCAGACTTTAATCCACTTAAAGTAAGAGAGATGTGTATCAATAGCGCTCCGTGGCAACCTGCTAAAGCTTAAGGATCAAATTGTCAATAGAAGTAAATGATGCAGCTATAGAAAAAACAATGGCATACGCACCAAACTGGTAACCTTCTTGGTCCTTTCAGCTGAAGCAAGCCATTGGAGTTTCAGAAAGCAAAGAATCACTTAACAATGGCAGCCTTTCTAAATGGAGTGCCACGAAAGTTGATGCAATGATAAGTCTAGTGAATTGAGAAGACCAGAAAAGGACACCTTGTCCTACCAGAACAGCCATCTCTTAAATTATTTTACTCACCTGCAAGCTGCAATGCAAAGACAGGAAGGAATGAGTTGGGTGCGCGTCAAGTGTCTGAAGATTGTGGAAAAACCCGATTACAGCTAGCAAAGCTTAGAGGTTGAAATCTTCTCTAGTTCAGTCTCGAAAAGAGGTGTAAGGCTGAAAGCAAGCAAAACATAGCATCCCCAAGGGAGCTACCTTGATGGTTAAGCAGCGTTCATGTTCACTCCACTTTGGTAGAGATATTTTGAGTGAGCACATCACACATGCACAACCTCCTGTCTTTCATTGCTTGCCACCACTACCAACCCCAAAAGTATGATACAGATGTTCAGTTGCATTCTGGGCATACCGAATATGAAAAGCTCAAAAGATGATCAGCAACTACCAACTGCATTGGCTTGAAGCCATGATGATTATTTCTACAGAAGACAAATAAAATAAAATAAGTTGCAGGAATGACCTTCGGTTGGAACAATGGAACTCGAGACCTGTTGTAGACCAAAGCATAGACTAGGAATCGAACACAGGAAATCAACCAAAGTTCACGAGATAAATCATAAGGAAATCTAGGGATCAGAGTTAACCTGACAAAACAAGAAGATGACACAAAATAATGTTTTGACTAATATTAAGAGAACACAGCACCAAACACCCTCGATGGATAAAAAGCAAGACTTAAATATTTCTATCATGGGAACATGTAATCAATAATCTTGATTGGACAGATAAGATTGGACTGTTACTACATAACTATACTGCTATTATAGTGGTATAAACAAAAGTAGGCACTTCATTACGCCTTAGCTCAAATTCTCTTACAATATTACTCTGAAATAGGAACTTGAAATGCGACAACAAAATCAATCACAAAAATGTGTTCTTCAAGTACTCTATGCTAGACATGGCTTTCTGCATCTATCCTCAACCAGCGATTCTACAAACTTCTGCTGATGGGGAGAAAGGCAACAACCAAGGTCCTTTAGTATCTGATTCCTTTTGCAACCTCAAAGAAGTGAGCAACATTCTCCTCTGGAGTTCCAACCTTGATGCCATGACCAAGGTTCAATACATGTCCAACATTACCAGCCTTCTGCACAGTGTCATAGATCCGCTTACTAATGAACTCTTTCGATCCAAAAAGAACACCAGGGTCCACATTCCCCTGAACTGCTATGTTAGATCCCAATCTTTTTCTGCCCTCAGCCATGTCGACTGTCCAGTCCAAGCTGACAACGTCAACACCGGTCAAAGGAAGCCTCTCCAGCAAGCCCCCAGACCCACTTGCATATAGTATCAAGGGCAAATCAGGATGCGTTTCCCTGACACTATCCACGATCTGCTTTAGATAAGGCAGGCTAAACTCCTCAAAATCAGTTGGGCTGAGTTCGGTAGCCCATGAATCAAAAATTTGGACAGCCTGTGCCCCATTGTCCGCTTGGTATTTAATGTAGTTAGCCATTGATGTTGTGAATTTTTGTAGCAAATTGTGCAGAATCTACAAGAACATAAAGCAATTGTCAAGACCAAATTTTGTACAAGACCCCAGATGATCACAAAAAAAGGAATGGATATTGTGACAAACTTAGACGATATGATTTGCAGTACTCTGAGATATAATTTATATAAATCAACTAAATTATTGAGATTTCATGCTATCAGCAAACTACCAGTAAGTTGCGTAGCATTTAGTATCCTACATGCAACTACAATTTTCACAAGACATTGAACTGAGAAAAACATAATTCATGTCATCATGTGGAACAAAGATCTTCTCAATACCGTTGGTTCTGAGAAGGCTAATTTCTTAATCATTGTAAAGTTCTTTGATGAACCTCCTTCCACACAGTAAGATGCCAAGGTAAAGGGAGCTCCAACAAAACCTAGAACTGCAGCTTCATTTTTAACCTGAGAAAGAAACAATGGAGTCAATCCCACAAATGGAAAACAACAGCATAAAAATTGTCATAGGTTTTTAACTACCTCTACAAGCTGAAAGCTAAACACCATTAAAAAAGACAAGTCCAAATAACCAGACCGTGCTTCATATTTTTTATTCAAACTTACCGTTTTGCGATTATTTTGAAGATTGATTGTTTTAATATACCATTATCATGCCAGCCGAATAGACAGTGACAGCATATGAGCTAAGAAACATCATCAATTGCACTGCGGTGATCTATTTATTTTGTAACGCTTTCATTATTCCTGCAGGCTCCAAGTACTGCCCACATTAAGTGATAAGCACAAGTATTCATCAACTTAAGGTCACTGCAATGTACTGTGAGAAACCTAAAAAATTGATCAAGTCGACATCAACATTTGAAACAAGAAAGTTGTGAGTTGACTATAAGAATCTAAATGCCTACTTCCACACTACCACGCCTTTTGAATGACCTGTTGGTCACATATTTTCAATTTGATGTTTGGGTGCTGAAAAGCATATACTAACCTCTTGTCGCAACAAATTTAGAGCCTGCCCCACATAAGGGACCCACTCCTCAGGAACAAATTCTCTAACTGCATTCACAGCAGCTGCTGTTCTCAAGGGATCATAAATCACCGGACCTTTTCCTTTCACGATGTCGAAAGGTATGTTCATCCCAGGAAGTGGAGTAAGGATATCCGAGAACAAGATGACCTGACAAAAGAAAATGAAATAAAAGAATCATTATTATAAAAATAACATCAATAGGTGAACAACGAATACTACATATCTGCAACATCTCAAACTCATGTAAGCTTTGAGATAATTTCCAAAAATAGAATTTTAAATAACATACACAAAAGGCTAAAGTCTGCAGCTTACTCCATCAGGCTTGAAAACCTTCCATGGTTGCAGAGAGATCTCAACAACTAGGTCGACATTTTCTGATCTTTCACGGAAATTTGGATATCGCTCACAAAGCAATTGATAGCTCTGCAGAAAATTCAAAAGGTAATAAGTTAGTAAGGACGAATGCTCACTAATGTTTGCACAGCAAAGCAGTCGAACAAACATGTACCTAAGACATTTGCCGGAAAAGAATGGACTGTGGAGTAGGCATTAATTCTGCAGGGAGTTATGCTAATTATGTTTTAGTAGCTCTCTCAACTAGTCCATTTTAAGCCTACATCATACACCCTACTAGCATTTGACACTTCAGTTTCCTTCCATCAACAACCTTGGCCAGTTCTATTACTTATCACATGATATATCAATAGTTTTTCCAGACAGAACATACTAATAGATGTAGACCCTTCATCGAGTTAGGCATTGGGATGCTGGCAATTACACAATGCTTATGCCAGAACAAGCGAGAAAATCGTAACAAAAATGGGAGTGGACCTGCCTTCATGTACCTCCCGGCCTGCCTCATGAGCCAGACGGGCGGCCTCTCGACCTTCTTCCCTCTAATAGCGCTGACCAGCAGAGGCTCCTCCGCCGTCACGACCGAAGCCTCCTCCGCCACTGCCTCTGAAGCACCACCCAGTAAAAGGAGCAGTCAATTCCTCACCCCCAAGCCTCCCGATCGGCCAGCAGAAGAGAAGGGGATTTACCTCCGACGGCGCTGCAGCGGACGGCGGAGAGCTGCCGGCGCCTGGGCCCGGCGCGGGCGGACCCGCCGCCGCGGAGGAGGGAGGTGGACGGCAGCGAGAGCGGCGGGCACGCGGTCGCCATTCGGGACGGGGTTCGTCGAGCTCCGCCGCGCTCGCGGGGAAAGGAGTGGGGAGACGTGGCGGTGGGTGGCGAACTGGCGACGACTTGGCTTGGCAGGCAGGCAGGCTGGCTGAGCCGCTCAGGCGACGGGAGAAATCGGAAGGGGATTGGGATCACCGGATCAGATTGGATGAGAGAATCCGAGATGGGATGGACGGAGTGGATAATACCGTGGGCCATCGTGATGCTTGTCTCGTGTGACCTGTGGGCCGTGGGCTGCGAAGCGGCCTCTCTTGTCTTTTGTCGGGCGGGCTTAGGGGCAGCAACAACAACCCTCAGGCGAAAAGGCCGAGCTGCGTTCGAAAAGGCCCACAGAACGGAAACAGTTCTCTTCCGGTTGCTTGACAAACGGCGGCAGTCGTTCTGCCTCCACGCCTACATGAATCTCCGACGCAACCAAGCACGAGACTTCAAACACCGGACTGGCTAGCTAACTGAAAATTCGAACCAAATTACATGCAGAAAACGGTGTGCAACCCCTCACGAGCAACGGCCTAAACTCCTGCTCACATTTCTTACTGCCCTCGGTTCAACATTGCCTGTTCTCGATATATACAGCCGGCCGGCCAGGTGCAAGCCGGTCACCATTCCAGGGCCACGGTGGCGAACACGTTAAACTACACAAAACGGCCTCCTTATCTTACAGCAAAGAACGGAAGAAAGAAAGAAAAAACAGTCCATTTACTGTATCAGATTTGTTCGGCAAAAACACGAGCCGCGTCGTCTCAGAGCACGTACACCATGCCGACCTCCAGCAGCGACGCCGGCGGCACGCGCAGCGCCACGTCGGGGCCGCGGCAGTTGCGCCGCAGGAAGTTGTACCCGACGTCCACCGCCAGCCGCTTCAGCACCGACGACCCCGGCTTGCACTGCACGTGCGAGTGCCCCAGGATGAACGCCGTGCCGGACTCCCGCGCCGCCGCCAGCGCCTCCAGCTCCTCCGCCACCTGCTTGGCGCTCTGCGCCGCGTCCGGGCTCGCCACGTGGCTGTCGATGAAGAACCGCACCTGCTTCCGCGCCGGGCTGATCTCCCCCGTGTCGCCGTCCTCGTCGTCCGCTGTCGCCGTGGGGCCGCCGCCGGCACCGGCGGCGGTGGCGCGCATCTCCACGGTGGACGCCGACGAGTGCTGCGCGCTGTCCTGGAGGTCGTAGCTCGCGCGGTGCCGGAGCTGGTTGCTCGCGATCACCGTCAGCCGCCGCTCCCGCTCGCCGGGCTCCATCTCCGCCTCCGGCTCCCACTCGCTGGCCTCGCTGCACCGGTACGACGCGTCCAGCTTGATGAACGTGGCCAGCGTCTCCACCAGCTCATCCTCGAACGAGTCCACGTCCTGGTGCACGTCGCGGTACCCGTACCGCACGATGCACCGGTACGAGCGGTGCCCTGGCGGGCCGACGCGGCCAATCAGGTAGCGCTCCGCCGGGAACACATGCGGCACCGGCACCGACTTGACGCACACGAACACCAGCACCCGGTGGAACGCCGGGAGGTTGGTCACGAACCGGGAGAAGTTGGCCGGGACGCCCGATGTCAGGTCTGTGTACACGAGGCCGATGCCGGGGACGCGGACCATGCCCAGCTTGTCGCCCAGGGCCAGGAGCCACTCCAGGGTGACCTTGTTGTGCAGGTCGAACTCGTACTTCTTGATGGTCGTGTAGTGCCAGATGAGCATCACGGCCATCAGGATGAGCGCGAGGAGGATCGGGAGCCACGCGCCCTCCAGGAATTTGATCAGCGAAGCCGAGAAGTAGAGCGCCTCGATGGATCCGAAGAAGAGGAGGAAGGCGAATGCCAGCAGTGGCGGCCTGTGCCAGCACAGAACGATGACCAGGGATGTAAGGAACGTGGTCACCAGCATCACTGTTATCACCGCTAGTCCTGCACAAGGTTCAGAAGGTACCTTGTTAGTGTCTCTGAATCCCATGTGCTTAGTAAAAGCTAATGTGGAGCAACTTATTATCTTACCAGATGCATTGCCCATGTGCTTTGTGTCCCTGAATCCAACGGTGACAGCAATGCATAGTATCATAAGCAACCAATTGATCTCAGGGATGTATATTTGTCCATGGATTTTCTCAGATGTATGCACAACTTTTACTCGAGGGAAGCAACTCAAGGACTGGCTCTGATTGATAATTGAGAAGGTTCCACTGATGATTGCTTGACTTCCAACTACCGAAGCCAAAATTGCCAATACAAGCACAGGCCATCTGATCTTATCTGAAGTTTGCATCAAAGAAAATTTCGTATGAATTAGAATAGTAAAATCAATTCTGATGTACCGGTGCAGTTTACATTGAAACAAAGACAGGGACACAGTTATGGATACAAAATTGCAAATGCATACCAGTTACCATCTAGATCGCATCAAGGAAGATAGAATTGAACTTTGGGATGTAATTATGTAACATCATCCTGATGTCTGTATTAATTAAATGGTGCCTGAATATGTAACTAGAATTTAGATAAACCTCCACGAAAAAACTACTGAAGACCCGACAGAGTGTGAAATAGGATTCACGATGCGCAGCAGATTTAGCCTAAACAATTTCCATTTACTTATCAAATTGACAAGGGTCCTTCCTATCTGATGACTGGCACTAATATGTAACCGGGATTCTTTTTACGATTAAAAATAGCAATATGTTCATTCATGAAGATATGAGCCAATGACAAAGCATACCTGGAACTGCGATGTAAAATCCAACTTGGGAGCTTGAGTAAAAGTCATGATGTTTTGATAAGTAAGCAGCTTGACCCATGTACGCTAGAATCAGTGCGGGGTAAACTAAACAAGTGAAAGCAAGCTGCACCAGAAGTGTAGGAGCTAGATGATCAGCACACTGATTTAACATAGAAAATATTCTACAAATTCTCATGCTGGTCAACAAATTACCTGGATTGCACTGTATGAGAAGTGTCCAAGATCTGCAAACATAGCTTCTGATCCTGCACCATCAGCGCACTAGACATTAGCCACTTTTTTATTTAACTATTCATACAATTGAGAGAATCCATTCAAACAGAATGGACAAAGTCTTTTATATATGCTGCTCCCCTTTCATGACACTGATATTTAGAGGCATTCTATAGTTTACCTGTCATGCAGAGCAAGATTCCACCGAGCGACATCCAACCATATTTTCTAGTCTTTTTTAAGAACTTGAACATATAATAAGGATTCAGAGCTTGGTAGACTTGAGGATTCCAGTGGATGATATTGTAAAGGCCAACAGCACTCATGCAGAATAGCCAGGCTAGAACTATTGGGGCGAAGAGAAATCCAACCCGGTGTGTACCGTAGTGCTGGAGGGCAAATAGGAATGCTAATATGACACAGGTTATTGGAATGACAGCATCTGCATGTTGAAGAAATCAATCGTTATGGCCAAACAAGGAAGTTTAAACTAGGAACAGGTGAAATATCATAGCAAGACAATTTATAAGACTCTGTCACCTTTTCTATTTTGCACCCTTCAGAGTTCAGATTTCATATAACTGTTTTATTGGTACATTTGGAGCTAGTAAAAGGTGCCATAGGAATTTAAACTTGCATCAGGGAGAAAAACTAGTGATTCAGATGGCTGCTTTCACTATGGTTTAGCTGCTGTCCTATTAATTAACATAAGAATATATCAACTTTTTTTTGCATTTCTCAAATGAGTTCATGAACATAACGATGTTCAAAGACAATCAACTTTCACAGTGCGCTCATGAACCGCAATAAGTTGGGAAAACTCATATCAACAAACCAAGACAGCCAATGCAATCCTCTATGACACCCAGTGCTCGCAGTCGCAGTCGGAATAAGAATCTCAACTTAGAAGGGCCTGGAGGTACTTCACGCCTAATCAGCTATGACCAATGGAAGCCCACTTACTAGATTAGAATATTCACTACCAATGTGGGGAAGAAAGTCAATGACACATAGGGTGGAGTTTTGACAGATGTCCTTTGCTAATATTCAGCTTTACCCAATTTGAAAATCTATAGCAAACGCTGCAAAGAGGAAATGAACTCAATTTGAAAGTTTCTTGGGAAAACTCACATTCACGGTGATCCTTGGACAGGGAGAACTCAAGACCTGAAACTGCTGAGAACACTGTAACATGTTTTTCAGAAAACCACAGTAAGGAACCAGTCATCAGTATTTCAATCTGAAGGGAAAAAAAATCCAATAAGCTAAGACAAAATGGCTGAACTGAGGTACCAGATATAGCAGGCGTGAGAACACCGTCCCCGATAACCATACATGTGCCAATCATAACCATGATCAAGAGAGCAATGCGCAGCTTCCTGTGCTTCTCAAGCCAGACCTTGATATGAGACTTGTCTGTTATTTCGGGAGGGCATTCCAGTTTATAAGTGGAAAGCTCCTCATCAGCAATTTGCCTGTTTGGGAGAAGGCTCACATTTGCGTGCCTGCATATCAGAGAGTACAGGGCAAATGTCCCTCCTGCGAGATTATAAAACCACACAAAGTTTAAAATCTTAGGAAGCAAAGCCTGCACAACAACTGGGCGCTACTGCAAGTTTTCAAGCGTACCTTCGCCATTGTCGTCGGCTCGTAGGACAATGGAGACGTACTTGATGAGGGGAATCAAGGTGAGCGTCCAGAACACGAAGGAGAGCACGCCGAAGATCTCCTCGTTCGTCTCCGAGTGCTGGATGTCCTCGGCGAAGGTGCTCTTGTACACATACAGCGGAGATATGCTCAGGTCTCCATAGACCACCCCCAAGCTCTGGTACGCCAGCAGCAAGGTGGTCTTCCAAGAGTCCCTCTGCAAGAACGCCCCCAAACAGCTAGTAATTCAGCAAAGCATTGCTCCTCTGTTTCATGAACAGGTGTCTTAGATTGCGCAACATCTTAGGGATAAAAATGCACACCTTTGGGGATCTCAGGCCCCTCCCGAACTCAAGATCCATTGCTCGGCGAGAACCTACCCTTCACACATAACACTGGCCTTCTGTCCTGCAGACCTGCACCATTCAACAAACACACCAACTTTAAAACGCTGTTCTTGCTCCAAAACCCAAACTAATGAATCTCCTGGGAAAAAAGGGGGAGCTACCTCAGAAACAAAGAAAAACACCGCGAGAAATCGAGTTGCGAGCTCAGCTGAACAGGCTGAAGGGGATAGGCAGAGCAGGAGGGCCAGCCGACCAGACAAGGCAAAAGGCACATGCCATGGTTAAAGCCGGTGGAGCCCAGACCCCTGCGTTACCGATGGGGAGGCCAGGGAAGGACGGCCACGTGTTCGTGGAGCTGCGGACTCATCACCATTGCTACTGCTAATCGCTCTCATTCACTACCAACACAATCACAAGAGATGCAGGGCGGCACAAACAATAGCAGAGCCAAAAAAAATCAAGTGGAGAAGGGAGATTAGCCGGCCGGCCAAGAACCAACAGCACACTCCCAAGCCCCGGGTCACATCGAGATCTCTATCGATCGGTACCCACGACGTCCATGGATGGATGGAGATGTGCAAATTGGAGGTGTGGTCTCAAGGCAATCCAAAAAAGGCGCCCAAAAATTCGTTTGGGGAGCAGAGTCGAGGAGGAGCATGCCATGTGAAGCTACGGACAAATGCATGTGGTCTCCCTTCCCCTCCCCCACTTTTGATGGCGCGTGCGACCGGGGGCATGGAAAAGGCGTCGTTTCAGATCAGTCCATGGCTCCATGCCCTGACGATCCTGGATAAACGAAAGATGAATTCTTCTTTTACCCCACGACCACGAGTACTACCTGCTCCTAAGAGCAACGCAGAAGTAGCTATCGCCAATGAATGCAAGGATCCGGTGGTTATCCGTGTCTGTTTCTTGGTAGGTCCGGTTCGAAAGAATGCGATACCCGTGAGAGCATCTGCTTGATATGGCGAGGATTGGATAGGCCAGGAGCTCTGGAATCGTCACTCCACGAGGAACTGACGCTAACCAATCAATCCTCACCACACAAGAATAACAAGGGAGCATCTGCCCATATCTTCTAGCTCTGTATATCTACTAGAATAAGCGCTTAAAATTGTAAATCTTCTCCCTGACCAAGACTCCAAGAGCAGCTGAAGAACCCGAGCCACGAATTCCCAGCCCTTTTCTTTTTTTGCTGAAGATTAGTGCTATGCATTATGCAACTATGCAAGATAACGGTAAGTAGCTGCAGGATATGAGACAATAGACATCACCTATGGATCCATGAGAATGTGAGCGCGAAGACTCCTCCGGGTTGCCTCCTTGGATCGCTACTCGCCTACTGCTGCTGCCAACGAAGAGGGCGTTTTAAAGGTGGAGGAAGAAATTCAGCGGCGGCTACGGTGAGGCTCGAGGACGGGGAAAGACTTGCAGTCTCCTGTCCTCCCAACCACCAAGCCGCAGAACTAACTATGAAAGGAGCGAGGTGGCAGTGCCATTAATCCTTCATCAATGAACGCAAGAAATCGTATCCTACTCCACCGAAACTTCAGAGATACAGGACGAGATCGATTTCGCGGCATTTATAGTTATCGCCTAAAAAGAATAATGCCTTCCGACCCATGGAAATAAAACAAAACAAACTTCCCTTATCTTAAGAACGCATCAAGAAACTAGGAAGAGTAGCTCGTAAAGCTCGCACCTTTTTAGCAGCATCAAAGCGCACCAAACTGGCAACTGCCAAGAACAGGCGGCCTGCTACGCGTATCTCCTCCTCGTGGACGTCGCAATGGCGTGACGAAGCAGGGCAGCCTCTCGTGACCATTCGCCCCGGCCCGGATGAGCAGGGGAAACTGGGCGTCCCAACCAGAACCACTGAACCAGGCGACTGCACTCGGTCGCTCTGCCACCGTCGTGGTATCCATTGACCGGCCAAGACTACTGTCAGCGCTAGAGTATAGCATATCCGTCAGAAAAGACTATTATCTGCAACAGTTGGCAACACCAACGCCGCCCATGCAACGATGGCGACCAATTATATGAATTATCAAAGGGGGTCGTCTGAAGCTGGTGAGGATCCTTATGAAGGGCCCCGCCCCCGGGCCCCGGCCTTGAGAGCAAATTCCAAGGGCGGTGCTGTGTCCGGGAGCACGCGCGGTGAGTTGTTTATTCCGATCGGGACGGGCGGCCCGGTGAGCGGGTGGAAGGCTTGACCAGGGAACGCAGGCAGGGGCAGTGCGTTGGGACCGTGGGAGTTGCTTTCTCGTGGGTCGTGGCGACTCCGGCACCGCAAACCCGAGTTGCCGGGGGCCTGCTATGGCGAATTCCGGGATCAGTTTCTCACATTTTCGCTCCTGGAACTGCAGCTGCAGGCGGCACACTGAACGCCATTGTGAGGTACTGCAGACATTTGGTGTGTACTTTTGTAGTTTTGTTGGCATCTAACGTGTAAATATGTAGGACGCAATTTGGGTTCAGTCGGCTGTTATGTAGTCCAACCAGAACAGGGATGCCAAAATCAACTGCAATGGAGACTTTTCGTGCATGCCCAACTTCAACAACTTGTTACGTGACTGTTTCCTTGGAAAAAAAACCTTTTTTTGTAATTGATCAACGATACCCAAGGGGATTTTTGAACACGCATGCTGTAAGCCAAAGCCACCTAGACAGATAATCGAAAGCGAAGTACGTGTTCGTGAAAACAAAACGAAGACAAAATAAAAATAAAGGGACACATGTACACATTCGCGAGAATACATATTTCATTAATCTTGATCTTTTACAAAATTACAAAATACATGACTCAACATTTTTGTCTTCTTTGTCTTCAGCATCGATGCTTAATGAGAGGTCTGACCGGTAGAGATTGCGTAGTTCGCCGATTCCCAGGGCCTATTGGGCGTGTCAATTTAATTACATCCGCGAAGCGAGTCCGTAGAAAACCTCCGATTAAGCTGCACTTGTATGGTCATCGACGAATGTTCATCTACTCGTTGTCCATATGGGACATGGAGCGTAAAAGTGTTGTGGGTGGAAGCACGTGATGCAGGTGGCTTTGTTTCGCCAAGAGCCGGTCATGATAGCACCATCGTCATTAGCACATGTTTACTCAAATCATGAACTAATTAGACTTAATAGATTCCTCTCGCAAATTAGTCTCTATTTGTGCAATTGATTTTGTAATTAATCTATATTTAATACTTCTAATTAGTATCTAAACATTCGATGTGATAGGAATTTTAGGTGTGACCAAAGGAACAAACACCCCCTGAACCTACTCCTAGCATCCAGCAACAGACCACCAGAGTGCAAGAGCTTTACAAGCCTGCAGCCTAGGATTAGATTCGCGGTACCTAAATGGGCCGGTCCACTTGAGAGCTCAGGCCGGCTGTTAATCCAACAGCTGCCTCATAAACCACAGAAATCGTCGTCCCTGGGCTGGCCTGGCTGGCCGATCTGCGTGCAGCCTTCGGTGCAAGCGCCCGCGCAGTCGTATTTGTCTGCGCCCGCGCCCAGGGTCATGCACCGGTTCTTCATGCAGTCGCAGAAGCACCCCGGCTCCGCGCCGATCGTCGCTGCCGGCGCCGGCGCCGGCACTGCGGGCCCGGCAACTGCGGCGGCCGCAAGCGCCACCGCCACCCACAGCATGGCCGCGGCTCTCCTGGACGTCGCCATCGAGATACTGGGCACCTTGCATTGCATGGGGATGATGAGGGTTATAATGTGAGGGCAAATTGCGCCTATTCTTGGGCATAAGAATGTTCGCACAGGAGTAACAGTAGGAGTAGGCTCATGTGGTCTTTCTTTTACTCAGATTCTGTAGCGTTTTTCAGTTGGTTGGAAGGAAGCTCGAAATTCTTTCCGGAATTGGCTCATATTCACATAGGCCAAGAAAGGCATGTCACGCGCATTGAATTGAAACTTTGCACCGGCCGTAGATTATATTTTATCAATTTTAACATAACCACGATCGACCTTTTTGAAGTCTTTGGAAATGTTTCAAGAGCTAATAATTCAATTAAAGGGTGAAGTCCATTTTATCCGTCCGAACTTGTCGAGGAGCTTTTCTAAAACAAATATTGAACTCGAAAACCAAACATCATGCATCCTCCCACAGTCCCACTCTCAAAACCAAACAAATTATCCCCACAGCAGTTGGATTTGGATGACATGAAGTCCAATTACTTCTCTGGGCCATTAAAACTGAAGCAAATAGATGTGAGGTTAGGACAAGAGGAGGCAAAAGCAAATGCACCAAACCTTAAAACGAGATTGCCAACAACAAACACGGGTTATGTCTCGTATACTACATGACCGAGTTCTTTTTTTTTTTTGAAACGGAACAGAGAGTTCATATTTCATAGTCCAAATTTGTACTGCATGATATAGCATCCTATCACGACCAAGACATCATGAGAAAATCCAGCAAATGAAGCACATTTTCTCTCTTGAAAAGATGTTTTTCCTTCAGAAAGTTTTGCTGTGTTGTGTTGTTTTCCCGCGAACCACCCACACGCACTATCTCGTAAGTATTCTGCTTTTAATTCCCCCACCGCTAATTCGCTATGCTTCTGAAATCTCGTGCGGTTTGACAGTTGCGTAAAAAAAAAGAGTATCTTGGACTCACATGCTGTATAGATCGAGTACAGAGAAGACCGGTCGCAATTATACTAGCTTTGTGGCGTCACAGTCAATCAGCAGTCAACTCGATCAGAGTGCCTCTCTAAATGATGCGAGGAAAGATGGCCCGAGAAAGCCCCACCTTTGCATTTCTTCCCCAAAAAGAAAAGAAAATACCTTGCCGTTGCTGCATCGTCTCTATCGCTTTCGCTGTCCCATCAGGGCCATCACGTACCCAATCGTTCTGGCCACGTACCGAACCAGAGGTCGGAGCCTACGCCTACGGGAAGAGCCCACATCCACAGGCACGAACGAGTGGACTCCCCTCTCGCCGTCGTCATCGCACGAGTTCTATCACGGAACCGAAATTCCCGCACGCGCGGCGCCGGAGCCAAGCAAACAGTCGTCGTCTCTCTCGCACGGGCCGGACGCCCGGACAAGGAAAATCAAAGCAGCAGAGGCCGCCGTGCCCCGGGATCAGCAGAGGCAGCAGGACCAGGAATGCCAAAGACGAAAAGCGCGCGCAGCTTAGCTAGCGCGCGTGGGGTGCGGGCGGTCACTGGTGGTGGCGCACTGGCGACGGAGCGCCATGCCGATGCCGATGCCCGGGCAAAGCGCGGCATGCGTGGGGCTCGCCCGTCCGGCACCGATCTCTCTGTCTGTAGGACCCGGCACCGGCACCGTCCCGGCCCATGAACCCCCCAGGCGTGAGAAAGCGAGCTCGCTTTTCTTCTTCATAGTACTCCGATCCTCATCCTCCCTTGACTCCAGCCTGCAGGAACGTCGTCGCTACTACTCCTACGCGCTGACTGGACGACTCTACTTGAGTAGCGACGTACAGCACGAGTATATGCTGTACAATGTACAAAGATGACAATGGCATGTACCAGCATGCTACATTGAGACATATACGTGCGCACACGTGTGGGTGGCCGCTACAGTCGTGCACACGTGCGGCAATGCATGGATACACGTGCGCCCCGCGACATGCCTACATGGCTACACGAGCCATGAGCGCAAGACGACGGATGCATGGGTGCAACCGTGTAACTGTACAGGTACATTGTCTTCTCGCTCTCGGCCGATCCGCCCCAGCCGACCATGACTGCGACGGCGAGAGGCGACAGGGCCATGAACGGCGAAAGAAATAAAAAGGGAGGGCCCTACTCCACGGCCGCGACGGATCCCGGCCCGGGCAAATCTTTTCCGGCAATGCTACGGGCGACGACGAAATCTGGCTGCGTTGACGACACGACCGCGCCGCTGATCGAGGGCGCCCGCGCGGGCTGGCTCCGTCTGCCGTCTGCGTGCTGGCGCATGCGTGTCGGCTGAATTCCAGGGATTGGGTCGCGTCGGCATTCGGCCCGCCGGCCAGCCGACGTGACGGATTGAATTGAGCACGTGCGCGCGGCGGGGCGAGGTGACAGTGTGACGCGACTCCATTGACAAAACCTGCAAAGTGCAGGTGCGTTAAATGTGTCATGAGAGCACCAATCGAGTGAACGACAAATTAGCCAATTGGTTATGGGGGCGGATCTGAAATGATGATGACTACTACGACGACGACAATAGGATGATGATGATGTAGAAAATGTTGTCTTTCATCACTTTTCAGCTAAACACAACCTCTTGCACCTGATACTCCCTTCCTGTTCTCTTCCCCCCGTTTTTCACTTAGGGCTTGTTTGGCAACCAGTATTAAAGTTTAACACCCGTCACATCGGATGTTTGGATACTAATTAGGAGTATTAAACATAGGTTAATTACAAAACTAATTGCACAGATGGAGTGTAATTCGCGAGACGAATCTATTAAGCCTAATTAGTCCATGATTTGATAATGTGGTGCTACAGTAACCATTTACTAATGATTGATTAATTAGGCTTAATAGATTCGTCTCGCGAATTAGCACAGAGTTCTGCAATTAGTTTTATAATTAGCTCATGTTTAGTTCTCTTAATTAGCATCCGAACATCCGATGTGACACTGTTAAAGTTTAACACCTCGTATCCAAACACCCCCTTAGTTAAACAAATATAAGACCACTATGATATGGCACGACCTCTAACATAACACTATCAGACTCTTATCTAGAAAAAATATTTTAGGTAGCTATGTCCATTTTCTTATTAAAAAATATATTTTAGACAGATAGTGACGAAAGATCTAAAATATTTTAGCTAAAAACATGGTGTCGAATTTAGTGACCGGCAGTCCACCTAAGGAGTACCCAGATAGTTGATTTGTAAGCAGAGAGGGTCGTAAGACCATGAACTTGATGGTAACGCAAGGCACAAAACACAGAGATTTATATAGGTTAGAGCCGCCAGTGTAGCGTAATACCCTACATCCTGTTTGGAGGATTGTATTGCGCCCTGCGCTCGGGTGTTTAGGGTTCGTATGGTGGGATTGATGTCTGTTGGGTTGAGTTTTTAGTTACCCTCGGGGGTGTCCCTAGCCGCCTTATATAGGCTGACGACCTAGGGTTACAAATTGGATAGGATCTAATCCTAGTCGGCTGTTACACGGAAAACAATCTGAGTCGGACTACAACATATATCCCCCAATATCCGGACTGAATCTGTTTGCCCGGCCTCTGAGCTTGTGCTTCACATGTCTTCATGCCTTGCCCTGCACGCCATGGTCGGGTGGGGCCCACTTGTTAGGCCGACCAGTACCCTGGTCGGTGGGGACCCGTGGGTACCCTTATCCCTCAAGCTCCCGAGCAATGTGGAGTCGAACAGGAACCTAACGAATGCACAACGAAGCTTGTAATGTACTCAGCTGAAGTTGCAGATTCGTCAGAGTGACAGAGAGGCTGCGCGGTGCTCAAAAAAGAAGAAAAACTGAAGCTTCCACAGGTTTATGACCAAATGCGCATGGCTATGCGACTGCCGAGCTCCGGGATGTCTAGCATCCTGTAGATCAAAGGGAAGCACGTGGAGGGCGTCACAAGACACACTCCATATGGAGTAGCCCCCGAGCATTGAAGTGATTAAAGTAATTGGTCCAATGGTCAAGAATCTGATGTATTGTTTCCGTCGTAAAAGCGATCCAAATATAGCGCCCAGCCCCCAAGCGCAAGGACTGGTGGAGCCGCGGAGGCACACCAACCTAAAGTAGGTGCCCAGCCTCTAAGGGCGAGGACTAGCAGAGCCGCGGAGGCACGTCGACCTGAATATGACGCCCAGCCCCCAATCGCGAGGACTGGCGGAGCTAAGGAAGCATGCCGCCCAGCCCCCAAGCCTGGGAGCTGGCCGAGTCGTGGAAGTACGCCAAGTTGTCTGTGGCGCCTAGGCACCGAGGCTGGGAGTGAGGTGAGCCACGGAAGCATGCCAAGTCGCCTCCCGTCCCGAGCTAGAGAGGTCGCCTGGGCGACGAGCCTGCCGCGCTCAGCCCCCGAGCCTAGGAGCCAGCTGAGCCACGGAAGCATGTCGAGTCACCTCCCTGAGTCAAAGAGGTCAACTGGGTGACGGGAGGCACGTCGAGTCGCCTCTTACACTGTAAAAGACAATACAAAGATTATGTAGCATAATGTAGAATATTTAATAATTGAATAACTCGGTGCTTTATTTGGCGTAAAAGGTAAATTCTTGCGCGTCCTGCTCTTGTAGGTTAGGTAATTTTTCCGAGTAGTTAGCTCGTTATGTTTAAGCACCTAACCCTACCGGGGTGTTGCTGAGAGCGGGCTCGAGCATGCTTAGCAGGAAGCGACACATGAGGGAGAGGCTTCACGGATTAAGGCGTGTGCTACCCGAGTACTTTAGCAACCATTAAGAGAGACGGACAAGCTGCAAAGCAGTCAGAACTGTGCAGAAAAGCAAGAGCGTGCGCTGGGCACTCATAGGGCGTAACCCTGACTGACCGTGTAGTGGACGGATCAAGCTGTATAAGCAGTCAGGGTGTAACCGAGGTGGTCGGCGGAAGTCACGAAAATATAGAAAAGTCAGGACGTATGAAGGTGCGCGGAAGCCGTAAAATATTTAATTGAGAATAGGACTTAGTTTGATTTGTGGCGTAAAATATTTAATTGAGAATAGGACTTAGTTTGATTTGTGGTTGAGTCGAAGAGTCGTGGGCCGTCTCTCGCGTTTGGGCTAAGAAGCCCTTGAGCGTCATCTTAGCCGTCATGGTCGGCGAACAGTCGTCGATGAAGCAAACGAGCCGGTGCAGCCGTGCATCGTACGCTTGACGAAGTTGTTGGTGATGTAGTCGGCGACGCTGACAGTAGGAGCTGCAGTGCGTGCTGTTGTCGTTAAAGATTACAAATGTGAACGGATTGTGTGCCGCGTCGTCGATGGTGCCCCGAGCACGCCGACCATCTAGCATCATCACCGTCAGCTCGTGCGGGTTCTAGATCCTTGTGCATATGAGAGCTCCGACCATGGCATGGCAAAACAACCGCGCGGACGAGGATGCATGCATCATGGTTAAAAAAAAGATTCATTAGAATAATCCTTGATAAATAATAGAGCTGCTGCTTATGATCGGATAAGGAAAAATAGAAGAAAGAGTATTCCTGTTCACGTATGCTCCTTATAGATTGATTTTGTTGGCCGCGTGTAGACATGCAGGGACGTAGGAATCTGCCGGCCGCGTCCTTCGAGCGCTCGCCAAGCCGATGCAGAGGAAATCCTAGGCGGCTATGAATACAGCTCGGGTACAGCGAACGTGTCGGCGACGACTGCAGCAGTCGTGTCTTCGCGAGGGGCGTGCGTGACGGGGTATGACGCCGAACAACACTCAATCGACAGATCGGAACCCGTGACGGTGAAGGGGTTGGCGGACGACGTAGGGTCAGACCTCGTCAAATCGGATGTTTGATACTAATTAGAAGTATTAAATATGATCTAATTATAAAATTAATTGTGATAGAGTTTAATTCGTGAGACGAAATTATTAAGCATAATTAGTCCATAATTTGATAATATGATGCTACAGTAACTATTTGCTAATGATGGATTAATTAGGTTTAATAGATTCATCTTGCGAATTAGGGGGTGTTTGGGAGGGGGGTGCTAAAATTTAGCACCCCCACCAAGCACTAGTAAAATCAATGGACCATAGCCTCCTATTGTCTCACGTACTCGCACCTTTTTTATTCCTGAGATCTCATAATTTATCATTAGCTGCTGTTGCTCTTAAGTCGTGTGCGTCTGTCCACTAATGGCGAATGGTCGTTGTCGGTGTTTCGTACGCCGACTAGTGATTGTACGTCGCGCTCTCCTTGTCCTGTCCTCTCGGCCGGTCATGGGCTTCGAACACCCTGTACGGTGGCTCTTGTACGGCGTGGGCTGCTAACGCATGGCTTGGCCTGCTCCGCGGCGTGTTCCATACTGTCCGCCAACCCCGTGGCAGTGAATGGGACGGGAGCCGTTGCTGACGTCCGTACCGGGTGATGAGTGGGGCGGGCTGTGGTCAGTGGCCTGGACGGGACGTGCCGCTCATCACGGCTTTCCCCAACCTCTTTAGTGCGCTCATGGGCCGGTCCACGTCGTAACATCTGTCGTTGGGTCCCGCCTCACCTGCAGGCACGTACCTGGCCCGGCGTGGGGGTAGGCTCTTGATCTTGACAAGTCACCCCAACGACGAGGGTGATGATGACGTCAGGGCACGTGGGCACGTACGACCGCGCGTGGCCTCGC
>NC_028458.1:46988566-47076784 GCF_000263155.2 Setaria italica
TAAATGTGGTCCCCCTCCTTCATATTTCCACCGGTACCCCCACTCCCTTCCCCATCCTGTCTCCTCCCACTCCCGCACACGCGCCGCCACTCCCTTCCCTCCCGTCTGGATCTCGCCCCCTCCTCCGCTCCCTCCGCCGTGCCCGATCCGCCGCTCCCTCCGGCGACGCGCCTCCGCCGCCCCTCTGCCGCTGCGCCTCCGCCGCCCCTCCGCCGCGCCCTCCGCCTCACTCACTCCTCCGCGCCCTTCCGCCGCGCCTCCTCCTCCGCATCCATCCGCAGCGCCCCCCCCTCGCCTCTCCCTCCGTCGCTCCCTACGCCGGTTCCTCCGCCGCTTCCTACGCCGCTCCATCCGCCGACGCGACTCCGCCGCCCCGCCGCCGCTCCCTCCGCCGCGCCCCCTTTGTCGCCCTCCTTTTCCTCCCCACCACGCCGCCTTCCTTTCGTCGGCTCGTCGCCACTCCGCCGCCGCTCCCTCTGCCGCGCCCCCTCAGCCGCGCCTCCTCCGCCGTCCGTCCCTCGCGCCCCACTCCACGCCGCGCCCCACTCCGCCCCAGCTTCAGATCTAGAAGCAGCGCGTCGTCATGGACGGCAACGGCGACGACCACTTCTCGCAGCCGGATCCGGCCTTCCCCTCCGGCGCCTTCGACCTGTACTCCCAGGCGGATTCGTATCAAGGACCACGATCCGGGATGCAGGCCTTGGATCTGAACTCCCAGGTCGACGAGTTCCCCGCCTTCAGCTCGTACGCCGACATCCTCCGGAGTGACCACGGCGGAGTTGCTCGAGGGGGCGGTGCTCGCACACCCGGGCTTCGCGTGGCCCACAATGGCGGCGGAGACAGCAGAGGAGGAGGCGCCACGAGAGGTGGCGGCGCAAGTGCTGACAAGGGTCGCGGCGCCGGGGGGAGCAGAGGATGCGGCGCCGCGAGAAGCAGAGGTGGTGGTGCAAACCGTGTCGGCGGCACTGGCGGTAGCAGAGGTCGTGGGCGGGCGACTAGGAACCTATTCATTGGTTCCGCGTCTGCTGGTGGTGCTGCCGGCGGCGGTGGACGCGGCGGTGGACGTGTGGGTGGCCGTCGTCGACGTGGAGGCAGTGACCATGAAGATTATGTGTATGCTGACGAAGGATACGCGCCAGAGGTTGCTGATGGCGTGGAAGTGATATTTCCTGGCTCTTCAAAGGTAATTATCTAAACCTGAAGTCCTGGAATGTTGAATGTTGATTCATTTGAAGCTCCGCTACTGAACTTGATGTTTGTGATAATCTGAACATTCGTATTCAGTAGTGTGAATATCTGTTGACTGATAATCAGATGTTTGTATATGTCAGCTACTCAATCCTCCCAAGTACTTTACACCTCTTAATATGAAATGCTAGTGTGCTGGAAGACTTGCTTGGTTTGTTTACTATACATATGGTTTCAACAATGAATATGCTTCTTCGTTTTACTGGTCATATTATTTGGGAAATATGGTTACATGTGGTCAGGATCCATACCTCATATTGCACTGTCGTAAGAGGAATCGGGAGTTCGTCCAAATGATGTTAACACTCGGTATGTACTACGAATCTTACATACACAAAGCTCCAAGGAGGGTTGCATCAGTGACGGGCATTGAATGGGTAACAGAAACATTATCAAATCCGACCTCTTGTTATAACATGTTTAGGATGAGTTGCCCATTATTTAATCAACTTCATGATCTATTAGTTGACTCATATGGTTTGAGAGCCACTCGAGATATGTCAACAGTGGAGGCCTTAGGAATGTTCCTATGGATATTAGGTGCACCGCAGTCACTTAGGCAAGTTGAGGATCGATTTGTGAGGTCGTTGGAGACAATAAGCCGTACGTTCGACAAAGTGTTAGGCACTGTTCTTAAGCTAGCAGTACATAATATTAGGCCACAGGACCCTGAATTTAAGACGGTGCACAAGAGATTACTCAACCCTCGGTTTGCTCCGTATTTCAACAACTGTATTGGAGCTATTGATGGGACACACGTTCCAGTCGTGGTGCCAAGTGAAAAGGTCATGCAATATACAAACAGGCACGGGTATACCTCACAGAATGTGTTAGCTATTTGTGACTTCGACATGAGGTTTACATTTGTTGTTAGTGGATGGCCAGGATCGGTCCATGATATGAGAGTGTTCAGTGATGCCATAGAAAAATACGGTGACAAGTTTCCACATCCTCCTACAGGTACACTGTTTCTATATGATAGTTTTTTTGCCTATATGTTCTCTAGTTTGTTTTTACCTAACAAGTTTGCCTTTTGTTTGTAGGCAAGTTTTACCTTGTTGATTCGGGGTATCCAAACCGTCCCGGTTACCTATCACCTTACAAGGGTACGAAGTACCATCTACCGGAGTTTCGTAATGGTCCAATGCCCAGAGGTATGCAAGAGACCTTTAATTATGCACATTCATCCCTTAGAAATGTTATCGAGAGGTCATTCGGAGTTTTGAAGATGAAGTGGAGGATACTGATGGGTATACCAAGTTTTCCAATGCACAAGCAAAGCAAAATTATTGTGGCTTGCATGGCAATTCACAATTTTATCCGAGAGAATAGTGTTGCCGATAGGGAATTTGATTTGTACGATTGTGATGAAAATGGTGTCCCAATGCCCGGAACTTCAAACCGCGGAGGAGGTGAGACAAGTACCCAAGTAGAAGAAGAAGATAGCAACATGAATGCATTTCGAGATGAAATAGCTCATGCCTTGTACAATAGGTCTAGATAAATTGATTTCAATGTTGTAATGATAATGTATTTGTAGTTTAATTTTGGAGTTGTTGGACATTGTAATAGACATAAAATTCCCTTCTTATGCACTGGTGTATGACTGAAAGAGAAAGAGAAGAAGAGAGTGAAAGAGAAAGAGAAGAAGAGAGTGGAGAAGAAACAAGAAGAAAGGCATAGCGCTTTGCATGCATGCAGTGCAAGGAGGAGAACGGAGGGCACGGCACAGCACCGCACCGCTATGCACGCATGCATGCAAGCAGCGCCAGCGAGTGGAGCCAGCGCAGCACGCATGCATAGCAAGGGGCGCCAGCGAGTGGAGCCAGCGCAGCATGCATGCATGCAAGGGGCGCCAGCGAGTGGGGCCAGCGCATGCATGCGCGCGGGCGGGAGGGGCAGCGCGCGCGGGCGGGAGGACAAAAGCAGGGGTATGGTAGTCATTTTCACTATTAGGTGCTAAATTTTAGCCTCCCATCCAAACACCCATGGGTGCTAAATTTTAGCCTCTTTTTTTGAGTGGGCTAAACTTTAGCTCAAGGCTAAATTTTAGCCCCTACTCCCAAACAGGCCCTTAGTATAGGGGTTCTGCAGTTAGTTTTATAATTAATTTATGTTTAGTCCTCCTAATTAGCATCCGAACATCTGATGTGATCCTCTTTAGTAGCTCGCACTCAAACATCCTGAAGATGAGTTGGCATACGTGAAAAATAAATCTGTGAGTAGAAACTCGAGTAGATTGATTTGAAAGTGATGATAAGAAAACGATAACAGAAAAGGGATATGTTTCCCTGTTGAGCTTGTTGATTGGATCCGATCTTTCTCCCATGCGTGCGTAGATGAGGGCTGTATGCTCAGCGGCACATCAGCTTTTGACGTAGCATTGGGAATCCCGCTTGGCCGTTGCACGGGCGACTCGCCATCGTGTGGCCGCACGTGACGTGTTCTCGGCGGCATCGAGGATGTAGCCTGACGGGCGCCGACGTCCCGCGGCATGTAGCACCGCCTCTATCTTTGAGCAGATGTTGACGATGGTCGCCAACGAACTAGTCGAGTTCGTTGGTGAGGATCTCACGATCATACCCATCTACATACCAACTGTCAGATTAGATTTAGTGACTGTCAGTCTACTTAGAGGTACTTAAATGGTTGATTTGTAGTCAGAGAGATCGCAAGATCAGTTGATGGTAACGCAAGGCACAAAATACAGAGATTTATACATATTAGAGCCGCGAGTGTAGCGTAATAACTTATGTCCTGTTTGGAGGATTATATTGCGCCCTGCGTTCGGGTGTTTAGGGTCCGTATGGTGGGATTGGATGTCTGTTGGGTTGAGTTTTTAGTTACCCTCGGGGGGTGTCACTGACCACCTTATATAGACTAACGACCTAGGGTTACAAATCGGATAGGATTTGATCCTAGTCGGTTGTTACATGAAAAACAATTTGAGTCGGACTACAACATATATCCCGCAATATCCGGACGGAATCTGTTCACCCGGCCTCCAAGCTTGTGCTTCACGTGTCTTCATGCCTTGCCCTGCACGCCGTAGTCAGGCGGGACCCACTTATCAGACCGGCTAGTATTCTGGTCGGTAGGGACCCGTGGGTACCCTTATCCCTGGTGCTGAACATAACTAGCCATACCCCATACCATTTTCCTTGTGCTGGCAACCTTTAAGATTTTTTTATATAATGATTGCCATTAAAAAAATCATGTTAGGTCAAATCTATAAAGTAGTACATTACAAGATTTATAATCTTCTCAGCCGTTTTTATGAGTGGCCAATAGTTTTGGTGCTTGTTACTATTTTTTTCTCGAGTGATTGACAGTTTCGCTAGTGTAATTTGCATATTTCCCAACAGTTTTTATTAAATGGCTAACAATGTAATTCCCAACAACCTCATTTCCCACAGTTATGCTAGTTAGTTAACCAAATATACTAGAAAATATTGGCCTCTTGTAAAGAAACAATGGGGAAAAGGTCATTTTGTATTTGTGACGAGAGGAAGGACTTGATTATATTGTGTCCTACCTAACTACGGCTTCTTTAGTTCTTTTAGAGCTTTCATGACCATTTGACATCATTTGGAAATGATATAGGGGCTAGAACTGTAAAGGTGGGAGCACTAACACGCACAGGGAAAGCATGTGTTAGAACGTGAGTTGTATGATTACCCCGGATCAACTGAGGGCCGCTGCCGGATCTTTGTTCTCGAAAATGATGGCATTTGATCCGCTACTTTCTATCAAGTAGGACGCCGACATCCAGCCTGTTCGCTTCAGCTTATAAGCCGGCTGAAAAGCTGAAATGGCTGATTTGTTATGAGAGGAAAACACTTTTTGGTGGCTGATAAGCTGACTGAATAAGCTGAAGCGAACAGTCTGATCGTCCGTGCAGAACTGCAGACATACTGTAGTAGTAACAGTACAGTCTTACAGATACACGAGTTACGATCCAGACATACTACGGTGCAGATACACGCAGCGAGCGCGGCACTCGGGCTCTTGAAAACGACTATTCCGTCCGGCTCAAAGCTGTGAAAGAGGAAAAAGTCAAAAACGCTGGTGCCTCGCGCCTGCGCGCTGGCGGCCCCTTCAATTCGAATCTTCTTCGATCCAGCCCGCTCGAACGGTTCGTTCCGCAATGTTCAGGCGCTCTCGATCCGCCGGCCGGCTCGAAATCCGCCGTCAGCCCGTGGCCGCCCCGTTGCTGCTGCCATGCTCAATAATCCACCGGCACCGACGCTTTCGGCGCTGCACCGGCACGGCCGCCGTCGCCGTAGTCGATCGGCCGTGGCCGCTAGGCCCAGCCGGCAGCCGCCTATGATGCGGGGAAAAAAACGACGCGCGACCCGCGGCGATCGTTGGGTACTAGTACGTGTGAGTAGTGGCGATCCGTGTGGTCTGCCCCTCTGGGTACGTTAGCCCATGGCATTTTTCGCGGCGCTGCGGCTCCAAGCTTTGGGCCTGCACGAACGAGCGCGACGGCCGGCGAGGAAGCCCCACACGCCGCGCGCGGGAGACCGAGGTTCTGTGGGGCGCATCAGCAGCTCGCGTACAACTGATGCGTGCGTCCTGGGCCGTAGCTTTTTGACCTTGCATTGGCGACCTTGCGGTCTGCCGTGTACAAACTGAAACACGGTGCAGCAGTGCACCTTGCACCCCCTCAAAAAAAAAGAGCAGTGCACCTTGCAAGCATTGCTGCCCCCCGGGACGCGCCCCCACTGCTAGCAAAATCTAACTTTCGAACAAGTGATCCGCTTCTATCCATCATTCACTCGTTTGGCAAGCGATAGGGGTGCATAGCACTGCAAATTAGAGGGGGAAATTAACTGAGGAAATTTGCACAATTGCACGAGAGTTGGAGTTTTAGACATAGTCACTTGTTGGGTTTAAGGATAAGAGTTAAATTAGAGGGGACCTTAAGAGAAAATATTATCCCATGTTTTTTTGATGGATTAGGATGCGAGAGAGAATTTGTATTATAAGTTACAATGAATAGTGAGTACGTACTCCCTCTATTACAAATTGTAAATTGTTTTATGTTTGTCATAGTCAAACTTCAAACTAGTTTTATAAGATAGATTGTGAAACATATCCTGATGATGCATCTATGTGATATTGTCAAATGTCAATATATTTTTCTATAAATTTAGTCAAAATTAGACAGATTTGACTTGGAACAAAGATAAATTCACCCACAATTTGAAATGGAGGCTAGGTGTTTCAATCGTCCACCTAAACCATAAATTCCCACCCAATATCATACCTTCCTAATACTAAGGCTCCTTTTGTCATGGCTCCAGCCCCTTCTAAAATGAGAAGTTGAAGGAGTTACTTTTTTTTGGCTCCAGCTTCTCAATGCAAGATGGCTCCGGTTTCTTAGTGCTCCACATGTGGAGCTGTTTTTGACATCCGTGTTTGGTAGGGCTCCAGCAGAAGTCGCTGGAGAAGCAGAAGCCGGAGCACTACCAAAAGGGCTATAGGTGATTCGTAGGAGTTGAACCTTCTAAACTTTCATTCTCTGTGCCACTAAAACTCATATTTATCAAACGAAATAGGAGATTTCTTAACCCGTATCCCTAAACTTCTGTTCTCTTTCTCCAACTACCCCTAACTAAAAGCACAATTAGTTAGTTCACACGGTCCATGCAGTGGTACACTTGTAGCGCTGCCGATCTGCAGTTGCCATCCATCTGCTTGGTTTTTATTTGTTCATTCGCTTCAGTGCAGCATTTCCTCCAGTTCCCAATATAACTCCTCTCTTCAGTGCTCTCCCAAAGCCTCAGCTACCAGCCAGCATCATCATCCCAGCCTCCCCCAGTCCCAGGTCAAGGCGATCACCACCAACAACAAACGACTGCGCTGCCGTCCACAGGCGCGCGTAGCCGCCGCACGCACACCAACTCCCCTGTCTCGGCTCGGCGGCAAGCTTCCCTGCACCAGACTCCGGTCTCTGTCCCTGTCCCCCTGCTCAGCTTCCACCAGCGACACCATGCCGGCGCCCAAATGGTTCCAGAAGCTCAGGAGGAGGAAGAAGGGCAAGCAGCAGGGTGCAGCATGCAGGAGCCAAGCTGCCGAAGCCGAAGCCGAAGCCGACGCCGACGCGGCGGCGCGCGCGGACAATTGCCCGACCAGCCAGTGCCAGTCGTCGCTGCCAGCGGCGTGCGCGGTGTCCCCGAACAGGGCGTCCTACTACTTCGCCAGCGCGGACCGCCCGCGCCAGGACAGGGAGCTCCCGTGCGTCGCCGACATGGCGCTGGACGTCCGCGTGGACGTGGTGCACCGCCGCGCGGGGGAGCGGCGGCTCGGTGGCCTCGACGCGCCGCCGGGGACTCCCGAGCTCAAGCTGCGGCGCATCGTCACGAGGCCCGCCGCCGCCGACGCCTCGGAGAGCGGCGGCGGCTTCAGCAGCGCCAGCGCCACCACGTCGGCCGCCACGACGCCGTCGACCAGGGCGCGCGGCTTCCACGTGAAGGCAGCCGGCGGCCGGAGGCGGCACCGGCGGCGGCGGTACGAGCACGACGGCAGCGCGAACAAGAAGGGGAAGGCGGCGCTGGCGGATGCGGAGACGGAGGCGGAGGCGTCGCCGCTGCGCCTGCACGGGGCCGCGAGGCGGCGGCGGTGGCTGTACGAGAGCTTGGTGGTGGTGAAGGCGTCTTCGGACCCGGAGCGGGAGATGGCGGAGAGCATGGCGGAGATGGTGGTGGCCAACGGCATCCGGTCGTCGGAGGACCTGGAGGAGCTCCTGGCGTGCTACCTCGCGCTCAACGCCGCCGAGCACCACCGCGCCGTCGTCGCCGCGTTCCGCCACGTGTGGTCCCTCCTCGCCAGGCACAGCCTGCTCCTCTAGCGCGCGCGCGCGCAGGTGCAGGCCACGAACGCGCCTGGTGAGCACCTAACAACACTTTCTGAATCGCGTCGTGCAGCACAAAGCACACCGTATTGCCGTGTGAGCTGTGGCGATCGATCGTGCATGACAGCGTTGCCCGGATCTCGCCGTGTTCATAATCCATGTTGACCGTACAGTCCCATCGATCGATCTGCTCGTCCTGATGACACTTTCTTTCTTCTTCACCAACTGTCCCTGCACATTGTTGCTGAGAAAACCGCGTTGTGCTAGATCTTACTCCACTGTGCAACGTTACGTGAGCTTGGCAGAATGCCAGAATCCGTTGTGTCGGTAGTACCCTACGCCGCCGTGTGGTTGAAGGATGGAAGCCGCAGCGAGCACGCGCGAGGCGAGAGCGGCCGGTGCGCGCGCTCCACGTACAGAGCGGCCACCCCCACTTTGGCCTTGCAAAAGCGAAGCGAATCGTGCCTTTACAGCTCGACGAAGCAGGGGATCAATGCCAACCGAGCTGGTGATCAACCCGCCCGATCCTGTGGAATTTTCATTTGGGGATCGGCCAGGCCGGCCGGTCCTGGCCTCCCTGCTGCTGGGTCTCTCTCGCCGCACCAGGCAGGTAGGTGAGCGGGAAGAAGGCGAACCAGCAGACTCGTGTCGCGCGCCACCACCGGCCGGACCACCGACCGACTACAGCATCGGTAGCGTCCGTACCCCGCAATCGCAGTAGTGCAGTACCTAGCGATCGCCGGCCGTCTGCCATGACTGTTCGCAATGGGGCCGTGTCTCTATCGCCTTGACTTTTTACCTTTAGAACGGAGGTTGATGCCTATCGCCAATGGTGGCCTGAGGCCGTCAAAGACAATCCAGAGGCACTGGACACCGGGACATCATGCCATCATGGGTCACGAAGTTTTTCTTCAGAGTGGAAGTGAAACGGACACACCACCAATCTGCTGCCGTCTCCACTTCTAGATCCCAGCTGAGACGCCAGCATCTGCTGCCACTCACTTCTGGGCCAGCGCGCACGAAGCAACACAAACCCTCCCTACGCCGCGTAAGACCGCGCTGTCAGCCTCAGCCTCCCCAGGGCGGATCGGAGCACAAAGCTTTCAGCAAAGATCGCGCGCGCCCGTGGCCTGCCTGCCAGTGCCAGGTGAGGAAAGCACAAAGGAGAAAGAGATGAGATCCCCATCCCTGCCAGTCTACCAAGGCAAGGCCATGCCATTGCCATCCCTGTGCTGCATCGTGGCAACTGGCAAATGGCAACGACGAGGCAAAAGATGACCTTTTGATTCTCAGAGAAGTAGGGCATGTAAAAAATATTACAAAAAGTTTTTAATGAAAGCTGCACCGTGGTGCCTAGAGCGAGCTATAAAGACAGAGCTTTTGACGTGGGCCCGGTGGATTGCGATTGTCCTTGTAGTAGTAGTAGCAGTGTCTAGGAAAGTAAGTGGCTAGCTCACTGATCTGTACCGTGCTGTGAGCCTGTGATCAGTGGCACAGTGACTGTACTGGGCTCCGGTGTTTGAAAACGGACTCCTTCAATGTACGTATCAGGGACAAGTTCTATTCGGCCTGAAGAGGTTCTACTTCCAATTTGTAGGGGAAGTAGATTCCAAAGAATGGGCGTATGCAATTCCTCCTCTTGTTTTTTTTTGGAAAGTAACTCGTTTTTTTTTCATTTAGTCAATTGAAGCATGAAAGAAGCATTTTTCTTCCTTTTCTTTTTGGAAAAGAAGACAGGAACTCTCATGCACGTACGCGGAAAATAAAAGACAGGAGCTCTACGGATCAGTTAAGAAAGACAAGTTCTCTATTAGTACAGTAGACCAGTATTTAACTGTTGGCTTCTCTTCTTGGAAAAAAGAGATTAATTATTGTCGGATTCAGTGACTGGCAGTCCACGAAGGGGGTGCCCAGGTGGTAGATTTGTAGGCAAGGAAGATCGCAAGACCAAGAGAGCGATTGGTAACACAGGTGCGTAAGGTTTAGACAGGTTCGGGCCACCAAGAAGGTGTAGCACCTAACGTCCTGTGTTCTGGTGGATTGTATTGCTGGTATGATCTGTTACCCTCGAGGGGTGTCCCTAGCCACCTTATATAGGCTGACAACCTATGGTTACAAGTCGGATATGATCTAATCCTAGTCGGTTGTCACAAAGAAACCAATCTAAATTGGACTGCAATATGAATCCTGTGATATCCGAGTGGAATCTGTTCGCCCTGCCTCCGAGCTTATACTCCACGCGTCTTCATGCCTTGCCTCGCACGTCATGGTTGGGCGGGGCCCACTTGTCAGGATGGCTAGTATCCTGGTCGATGGGGACCTGTGAGTACCCTTATCCCTCAAGCCCCCGAGCAATGTGGAGTCGAACAGCAGCTTGACGGATGCACAATGAAACTTTCAATGTACTCAGCTAAAGTTGCGGTTTCGTCATAGTGACAAAGAGGCTGTGCAGTGCTCAAAAAAGAAAGAAAAAAATTTAGAGTTGAGCAAGCGTATGACCAAATGCGCGTGGCGCAAGTGGCTGCCGAGCTTCAGAATGTTAGGCATCTTGCAGATTGAAAGGAAGTACATGGAGGGCATCGCAAGACACTCCATATGGAGTAACCCCCGAGCCTTGAAGCGATTAAAGTAATTGGTCTAAGAGTATAGAAATCTTGAAAACCAAGTAGTTGTTGTATCATTAGTCACCAAAATGAGACGCCCAGCCCCCGAGCACGAGGACTAGCGGAGCTAAGGTGGCACGTAGACATGAATTAGGCACCCAACCCTCGAGCGTGAAGACTGGCAGAGCCAAGGAGGTACGCCGACCTGAAATAGGCATGCAGCTCCCGAGCGTGAGGACTGGTGGAGCCAAGTAGGCATGCCGACCTGAAATAGATGTCCAGCTCCTGAGCGCGAGAACTGGTGGAGCCACGGAGGCACGCTGACATAAATTAGGCCCCCCGGACCCCAAGCGCGAAAACTGGCAGAGCCAAGGAGGCATGCCGACTTGAAATAGGCACCCAACCCTTGGGCGTGAGGACTGGTGGAGCTAAGGAGGCACGCCGACCTAAAATAGGCATCCAGCCCCTGAGCACGAGAATTGGTGGAGCCACGGAGGCACGCCAACCTGAAATAGGTGCCCAGCACCCGAGCGCAAAGACTTGTGGAGCCAAGGAGGCACACCTACTTGAAATAGGTGCCCAGCCCTCGAGAGCGAGGACTGGTTGAACCAAGGAGGCTCGCTGTGAAGTGAATCTGGACGGAAACACTACAAGAAATATGTTGATTTATAACGAAAATTTTATGATACATTTGTTCTCATCATAGATCTATGACGTTTCTGGCTGAAAACGTCATAAAGTTTCACATCCAAGCAAATTTAGTGACAAAGTTATGGAACGTCATAAAAGTTGCCACTGTAGCCAAAAAGAAATCGTCACTTGCTGTTACATGGTGATTTTATGATGATATAAGCTCCACGAAAATGTCACAAACCAATCAGGGTCCCACATGTAAGTTTAAGCTGATAAATAGGGTGGTAAAATAAAATGGAAAATGTGCTCCTCCCATGGGTCGAACCTATTACCGATCGAATGGGAAGTCTTTACCGCGACCGGATCCCACATGTAAGATAAGTTTCAGGTGAGTGTGGTATTTGGCGGCAGAAAAGCCCGTGCTGCAGCCAAAAAATAGTTTACCCACTGCCGCGCTCCCGCGATAGGGAAAAAAGAAGAACGGAGAGAAGGCGGCCAGGACGGAGCACTCAGGCGGAGATCTGCGCCTTCCCGCGGCGGCTCAGTCCTACGACAGCACAAATCTTGTGCTTTCTGCTGCGGCGCGTCAATCTGGTCAGTAATTTTGAGTTGAATTCGCCAAAATTTCATTTTGCATTAAGATCTTTCAATTTGGTCAGTAATTTTGAGTTGAATTTGCCAAAATTTTCTAGATGGATAGCGTTTAATACATGGTTGTCGACTATTGACCCCCGAGCATGAGAAAGGGGTCAATGATTTCATGGAATTTGTTAAGAGTAGATACTCTGATGATTATGCTCGTGTTGTTGATGCCTGAATTAGTCTAGATGTCCTGTAGAGGTGGTGAGCTTGCACTTACTTTAAATGGGATGGCAAACACCTACACTAGGTGGATCCATCATGGAGATACATTCAAGGATAGGGTTCAGGAAAATGCAAATCTGAAGGATAATGGAGTTCAGAAAAATGCAATTCCGCAGTATGATGGGGTTAAGAAAACTGCAATTCTGCCAGATGAGGGGGTTGTGGATAGTGCAATTCTACAGGATGATGGTGATCAGGAAATAGTTCAGGAAAACAAACACATATTAGGTATGGAGGAGGATGAAGGCACCAAAGATGGACTTTCTGAAATGATAGCTGACATGTGCCATGCTAAAGAGCTTGGAGGGAAAATGTTAGAATGTATAAAGGAACATATAAACTGTAAGGTGTCACCGGGATCTAAATATACACAATTTACTTTTTTTGTGAAGTTACTTCATATCAAGTCTTTCTATCGGATCAACAATGTCGCATTCAATGCGATTATGAAGGTGGTATCACTTGCTTTCCCAAGGGAATGTGTTCCGACATCTTACAATGACGCAATGAAGTACATACGTTCCATGGGACTTAGCTATGAATCTATCCATGTTTGCAAGAATAATTGTGTATTGTTTTGCAAGGATCTAGCAGAACATGATGTGTGCCCAGTGTGTTGTGAAGCGGATTCAAGATGGAAAGATACAGACAACAAGATGTGTGTTCCTCAGATGGTATTGAGGCATTTTCTACTGGTTTCAAGGCTGAAGAGGACGTTTCTTTCATCAAAAACTGCAAAGGATGCACAATGGCACGAGTTGAAGCGACAACCGGTGGACAATGAGCAACTCATATAGTATGTGGCCAGCATTTGTTGTGTCGTATAATATGCCACCATGAGTATGCATGGAAGAATCAAACTTCATGATGGCATTATTGATCCCTGGGCTGAGTTTTCCATCAAAGGATTTTGATGTCTTCTTGCAACCTCTTGTAGATGAGCTGTTGGACCTATGGAAGGGTGTCGATGCATACGACGCTTGTAGTCAACAATTCTTTAAACTGCATGCTGCGGTTATTTGGTGGATACATGATTATCCAGCACTAAGCACATTGGCGGGGCAAGTCACGAAAGGTTATTATGCCTATGTGCATTGTGACAAGGATCCTTGCTCAAGGAGATTGAAGAACAAGATATATTATATTGGCCATCGTCGTTTCCTCCAACTGACCATGCATGGAGAAGAAAGAAAGCAGAGTTTGATGGTAATACTAAAAACCGAGAGAGGCTAGAGAAATTTACTACCGAGGAGCTTCAGCAGCAACTGGAGAAGGTTAAAGATGTTAAACCAGGAAAGACTCGTTAGGGTCAGAAAAGGAAGCGGGAACCCAGACAGTATTGTAGCTGAAGGGTTTTTTTATTTGACTTGCTGTATTGGAAAATTCTAAAGCTGCCACATAATCTTGATGTCATGCACATTGAGAAAAACATATGCAAAAACTTTATTGGGACATTGCTTAAAATTGTTGGGGAGACAAAGGACACGATCAATGCTAGGGTTGATTTGCAAGAGATGGGCATCAGACCACATCTACACATGCTGAATACTACGGAAGGGGAGTCTTGCAAAATTCTAGAAGCTCCATATAGAATGGGCAAAAAGAAACAAAATGTGTTTTGTGATTTTATAAGTCAGGTGAAGTTCCCAGATGGATATGCTTCTAACTTTTCAAGATGTATTGTTGCTGATGGATGCAAACTCCAAAGACTGAAAACTCATGATTGTCATCTCCTACTCCAAAGGATTTTACCTGCTTTCCTTCGAGGTTTAATGGATAAAGAGATATACTCAGCTATTTCGGAATTAGGAAACTTCTTTCAGTAACTATATTGCAAAAATCTGAAGTTGGATGTTTTGAACAAACTGAAAACAGATATCCCAATAATTTTGTGCAAGCTTGAGAAAATTTTCCCTCCTGCCTTGTTTGATTTTATGGTGCACTTGGTTGTCCATTTGCCTGATGAAGCAATCCTAAGAGGCCGAGAACAATATGGATGGATGTATACCAGCGAAAGAAGGCTATGCACATTGGAGCATTCTATGAGAAACATGGCTAGGCCTGAAGGATCCATAGCAGAAGCATATGTTGCTAATGAGGCCTTGACATTTTGCTCAAGGTACTTTGCAGATGATGATGTTGACACACGATTCAATCAGGAGGGTAGGAACAGAGAGAATGCTGATTTGTTATGAGAAGGTGATTTATCCTGTTTCCAGCACAATGTTGATGTACTTCGAGAAGCGAAGACTTTGTTCCTCGCTTCGGATTACAACAAGCTGATTTGGTATGTGGTACACAATTGTGAAGAGGTTGAGCCATATATCAGGTATGTAATCCGTCATGCAATGATTCTACTGCAATTATTTCAGTAATTTTCAGAGGGATGTGTTTTTGCAAGATTTACATGTATCAGTTAGAAGCGGAAGGTGTGTCGGGCCAGGTTATTGATAGTAGAATTCAGAAAGAATTTTGCCGATGGTTTAAATCGCATGTAAGTTTTCTAGTTTTTCAGGACAAACTTATATTAGCTAGCGAGGACCTATATATAAATATATGTATAAAACTATGGTTTTATTATACAGATTGAAAAGATTCCTAAAGGAGAGGTCTTCGAGGACTTGTATGTATTATCAACTTTACCAGACAAGCGAGGAAGAAAATATTCAGCATGTCTTGTTGGCGGTGTCCAGTACCACACACATGCCTGAGACGAAAATTGGAAGACACAGAACAGTGGGGTTATGGCTGCAGACTTTCATAAAAGTGAGCGAGTTTTATGGTTGTCTAAAAGAAATTATTGAGCTGCGGTATGACTCATCAGGATGTAGCATAAATCAAACCGTTGTATTATTCTACTATGATTGGTATGATCCGGGAGGGACCAAGAAGGAAATGAGGATTGAAAACGATGGGTACTTCACAAGCATAAATACTGGAAGGTACCGATATAAAAGTGATCCCTACATTTTGGCTGAACAAGAAACAAAGGTGTTTTACTTGCTAGACACCCTGTTACAAGACCTATGGAGAGTGGTGCAAAAATTTGAGCACAGGTATTTGTAGAGATTTAATGAAACTGAGCAAGACACAGCGCCCAGTTGCATGGTACATGCATATCAAGATGATGTAATTGAAGAAACCTTGAATAATGGTATTGGTGATGGTTCGAAGGCTCCGGTGCCTACTACCGACGAAGAGGAGGACGAGACTATCATTTCAGCGGCTCAAGTTACTTCCATTCACCAGCAGGTTCTATCTAATGTGGACGAATTCAATTCTGATGATGAGGAAGAGGATGAGACTATCTAGCAATACCATGATGCAGATGAAAATCCTACACCTGACAGTGATGGGGATTATGATGTCATAGCAATTAATGTTATAGTCGATCTAATTTGAACTCATTTGTTGTATAGCATATGAACCGATATGTGCATGTAGACCTTTTATTATAGTAGTTGTGGGAAAATCCTCGTGACGCATCTCAATATGTTTGAAAGTACACTTAGCTGGGTATTGATCCGGCTCGTTGTATTGTAAAACACCGGAACATCCTGTGACGCCTTCCAAAATCTACGAACGCCCATTTGGCTGGTTGTTTATCGAGTTCGAAGTATTATCAAACACCGAAACATTCTATGACATCTTCAAAATCTTCGAACGCCCATTTGGTTGGATGTTTATCCTGTTCGATGTATTGTCAAACACCGGAACATCCTGTGACGACTTCCAAAATCTTCGAACGTCCATTTGGCTAGCTGTTTATCCAGTTCAGTGTATTCTCAAACACCGGAACATCCTTATGCTAGAACAAGGTTGGGTAGGAAACTCCTACCCATCTTCTTAGCTGGGTGCGCACTATACCTTTATGACTTTATCCAACACCGTGTCACTCTTCCTGACCCGTCGTTCCCCATTTACTACAAGGTCACTTGCGACGCTCGCCCTTGGTAGGATTTAGTCGCTGCCGCCACCTACTGCAGCCGCCCACCTCCGCGCCACACTCCGCCGCTACTGCAATCTGCTGCCGCTTGCCCTGATTTCACAGGTATTCGTCATTGAAAGCGGGATTCGTTAAATTTTTTGAGATCATTGCGGTAGCTAATTCGAGAAAGATCTTGCAGATGGGTCGAGATGGTGGCAAGAGAAATGGAAAGGCGCTTGACCCGCCTCCAGCAAAGCGACAAAGGAAGTCGCAGGCGAATTCTGTAGGCACGTTTGGTGCTCAGACATGGCAAAGGATACACGAGAGTCTTTCCCTGCCCGTTCTCACCGTACACGGGGTGGGTCAACTTCAGCACAATCCTATCGGACTCGAGGTGGGTCAACCTTAGCACCTTCCTGCCGCACACGGGGTGGGTCAAGCTTGGTGCCTTCTGAGTGACAGCAATCTACACGGCGTTGACCGCCCCGCCCTGCTGAGTTTCCTGCGCTCGACCCTAGGGAGCAGAAGGAGGTACCTCTTTACCCTCCACCAAAAGAGCCGCTAAGGATGATTGAACTGAGCATGCATAGCTACCAAATGATTAAAAGGCTTCGATTTGTGTCTAAGAATGTGTGGTTTGAAAATTCCCATGACAGACGGGTCGAACCAAAATTTAGGAATGTCATTCAGCAAACTTTCTACTATAACTACAAAAAGCTATCCACCAGGCTATTTGAGCACAAGATTATAAACTGGAATCATATGAACATGGCCGCGGGAGGAGAGGATATTAAGGGATACATCAATCAACTACCCGGATTGGCTGATTTGGTCTCAGGGCATCATCAGTATATTGAGGATTGGGTTCGAGTTTTCTATGCTACGGTGTACATTCCTGAGAGCAGAGAGTACATCTAGATCATGTTTGAGTGAGCTCCACATAGAATTTGGTGACACCAAATTGCTGATAGTCTTGGAGTCAATTTGTGTAACATGTCCCTACACTACATTGTCTACGGGGATCATGAACCACCTCGCCGTAGTTTGCTTGATGGATCGTTCCCTTCGGACGAGGATATGGCCGAACTTTTTGTGGAGCCGTTCCCTTCTAGCCGAGCATATTGCACGCCTGACATATTTACCCCTGAGGCCAATGTGGTTCACCGAGCACTAAGGAAGACAATGTTATCATCGATCGTTAATGCAGAGTCTATCACTAGTCTTCAGCAGTGGCTTCTTCTTCACGTCATGACTAGCCGAGAGTTCAACATCGTGGACTTTATTCTTTGTGAGATTCAAGATGTTATCCATGATGGGTTGACCGTGGCCCGACAAATGCCATATGCTCACTGGATCTCCGTCATCTTGAGTCATCTTACTAAAAAAGATGAGAACGGTAGAGAGGTGCAAATTGGACCCAAAAATTGGTGACATGAGTACAACAATGTGACAAAACACAATTCAAGGTATACAAACTAGCAAGACTAGGAGACAAACGTCATGGCCTAAGGATGATTGTGAAGTGTCTACCGCTGCTACTCCAGATAATCCTGGTCCCACTACTTCGCAAGCTAAGGATGATCCTGGTCTCACTACTTTGCAAGCTTAGGAAGATACTATGGTGGCTCCTTCTCCTAGTCTCGCTACGTCGAAAGGCTCTCCTACATCTGCTCCTAGTCTTGCTACGTCGGAAGGCTCTCCTGCACCTTCTCCTGGTTGAACTAAGTCAGAAGGCTCTGCTGCATCTGCTCCTACTCCAACTACGTCGTAAGGTTCTACTACACCGGCTCCTACTCCAACACGTCGGAAGGCTCTACTGCACCTGCTACTGCTCCTCCTCCTCCTCCTCCAAATAATCATGTATCTCTAGCTCCTAATGACCCTCTTCCGTTAACCAATCCTTCTATGTCGGCACCTTCTTCGAACCCTGATGAAAAAGAGGTAGAATATTAAACAATTCTTTCATTGCCATTGATTGTTGTATTCGATTTGAACAATAAATATTTCATTGTCATGTAGAAACCAACTATTTCATTGAGCCTTGTAATAATTTTTGCTCAGGCTTTGTGCTCAGGTTTTAACTATTGGTGATTTGGCGGAGTTTGTACCAGAGTTGGACGAGTCTTATAACTGGTCTAGTACCAATGGGGTGTAGAAAGACCAAGCGGATAGGCTGGCACATCGTCTTCATGTTGCGGATGAAGCTAGATCATCTAATTGCTCTAGGGGCGTTGAAGACTTGGATTTCCAAGTGTTTGAGTCGACAAAGTGGATTAAGATTATGGATGCATGCGGTAATACAGGTGTGGTAGGGTCTTGTCTTTCGCCACCTAAAAAGGAGACTTCTCCAACCTCGTCATCATGTTATAAGTGATGCTATCGATACAAGGAACCCAAAACTACCTTCGTAGTATTTTTGTTTGTAATCTTCAATGTAACCTAAAACTATGTCCCGAGCTACTTAATCCAAGGGAGCTATTTAATCTGAGGGAGGGATGTTTGATCTCCAATGTGCGCATGATTCAGTTGTTAGCAAATCTAGTTGGGGAAAATGATGTTTGATTGCCAATATGCACATGAATAAGTAGTAAGCCCACCCAATCGAAGGTAGATTTTTTTGGTTTCCAATGTTGACATGTGTGTTAGTAAGCACATGCAACCAAAGGGAGAGATGTTTGATCTCCAATGTGCGCATGATTGAGTAGTTAGAAAATTCAATCGGGAAAAATGATGTTTGACTGCCGATGTGCACATGAATAAGTAGTAAGCACACCCAATCGAAGGGAGATTTCTTTGGTTTCCAATGTTAACATGTAAGTAAGCACATGGTACCAAAGGGAGGATTGTTTGATTTCCAATGTGCACATGATTAAGTAGCAAACACATCCAATGGAAGGCATGGTGCAAGGATTCCAATGTTGCCGGGATGGTATAAGGATTTCCAATCGTAGTAAGCATACCGAATAGACGGTAGGTTTCTTTGGTTTCCCAATGTAAAACTCAATATATATAGTAGTTCTCCATCCTAAATACACCCTCCGTTCTTGTTTATAAGACGTCATATGATATGACATTGTCTCTCTTATTACACTTATGCACATATGCCTTATAAAAGGAGGGAGTATTACCTAACAACGTACTTCAATATAAGCGGAGCAATACATAAACTGAGGGAGTGTTACTAAATAATGGAATATCTGGCTTTTTGAAGGTGTTCTCATGATATAACAAAGATTTTGAATGATAATTTGTTGAATCTGAGTCCAGATTCTCCTGATTCTACCAATAAAGTTTTGGTACAGGCTACGCTGATTGTACCAAGAATAAGAAACGTCCATGAATAGACTACTAGACATTCCACTATTCAAATTTTTGTCCGGTATTTTCTACTAAGTGAAACATCCTTTGGTCGCCATTATCTGGCACGGAGCAGCCCCAAAATCTTTTTGACACGGTATTCAATATTCAGATGCCTGGGCTAAGCTGTGTGACAAATGTGAAATGTCAATTTTCCTCCCCCCTTCCCAACAGCACCCAGTTTCATCCACCACCATAGTAGAAGGGTATATTGGTAATGTGACAGGACCATCCACCTAGTTGGCCAAATACCCCGTTCCTTCCCTCCCTCCGTCCAAATCTTCCGCATCCAAATACTTTCCACCATCAGTTCCCCTTCACTTTCTCGCCGCCATCCCAAATCTTCACCTCCTCCTCACCGCCATCCCAAATCTGCACCTGCTCACTGCCATCCACAAGCTTCCCCTCATAGCTACCGCCCATTTCCCATCTCCCTCTGTAGGACTAATGGTGACGCAATGGCACCAGGCGGGAAGGTCGCATGAAGGAAAAATCAACAACCAGGTACAATGTTTTCCTCCCTAGTTAAGCATCCTCTGTGTTGCGATTAAAGTGTTTCCTTATTTGGTTTTGTTACTGCTTTTACTTTGTTGTTTGTTTGCAGATCTGGCAATTCCCATGTATAAACTAGTTTGTTTCGTTTACTAGTTTGTCCTTTGGGCTAGTACAAGGTTGGGTAGGAATATCCTATCTTGAATCTTATTTTAGGGGGCAGTACCTTTATGATTTTATATTAATTTATCTCTTTTACAATAGTTTGCCCTTTCAGCTTCTATAAAGTTGGGTAGGAATATCCTTTCCTAGATCTTGTTTTGGCTAGGAACATCCTATATTGGATCCTTTTTTGTGCGATCTACCTTTAGATTTTGTTGCAGTTTGTTTCTTATACAGTAGTTTGTTTCGTTTATAGTGGTTGGACAATTTTACAGAAGTTTCTTTATTTTCCTAACATAAAGAACTGGAGCTCACTCCTTACGAGCCGAAGAGGGCTGCATGGATCTTATTGAACCAGATGGTACTGTCTTCTCTCGGCGTTGGAAAAGTCGCAAGCATCCTTAAAGAGGTTACAAAAGGAAAAATAAAGGATACCAATAAAACAAGAAGTGAAAGAAGAAGTGAAGATCCAGTTCGGGAGTATGACCCATCTCAGGAACGGCCTGAATCTGACCAAGAGACATGCCAACACGAGGTATCTGTTGTTGACTACCAAATTTCTTGTATCAGTTATGCAGGATTGCTTCTCATTACTTTTGTTTATGCAATTTGTTCAATCAGATCAGTGATAGCATACCTGTTAGCGGGGGAAGAGGGTTGTCGAAGAGAATTCGGGCACCTGATGCCTCTAACAGTATACCTCCTCGAGTGACTAGGACCAGGGCAAAGGCATTAGCTTTAGGTCAGGCAGAAGATTCGGATGGGAGGACTCCTGATTCACAAGAATTGCCAACTGAAGGCCAAGCAACAGCCACCCACACTGAGGACATCATCGACACGACGACTGGTGAAGGCAAGTCATTTGATCTCTTTTTCCCAAAGCCAAAATATTGGAACGTCTTCATTACCAACCATATCATTATTAACGCACACCACCTGTATGACCATAACACAATTGTTAGGTGATCCACGCCCTTCTAGAAGAGCACAAGTGCCACGGGATTCAAGAAGGTTGGGCAGAGATCTGGACATGATAAACAGAAGGTTACACACCAAGCTTCCAATCCATGTTTGAGAAGTTCTCAAATGGCTAGAGGCACCATTGCAAGGTTAAAAATTTGCATCAAAGGGTGGGATCATACTGCGTGGGCATATACCGATCCTTACTCACTGGAAGGACTACAAGATCGATGATGAAAAACATCTCAAGAACTACATTGGTAAACTAGCGGTGTGTATATATTGACTCATCTACTACAATAGTTCTTTGCATCCTTTCTTTTCATCTATTTTTCTGACTACTCTTGTGTTGTGCTTAATATAGGGACAATTTTACATTGACACCACCAGTCAACCTATCATAGAGGCATGCATTGACATGCTCAAGTCGCAACAGAGATAGGGGGTGTACCAGATCAAGAAAAAGTTCTTCAATGATGTTCCAGCAAATGAAGTCCCAACCAAAGATCCTATGACCAATCTGAGTCATGATCGGTGGAAAGCTCTAGTTACGATGTGGTCTTGCCCACCTCACAAGGTATGATAGAACTTCAACTTGCCACTAGCACATTTGCATGTACTGATCTGTTCCTCTTATTCATGTATCTTACACGAGTGTTCATTATTGTAGAGGAGAGGTGTACTACAAACACCGGTAATCATGGGGCGGTCAGGTATCCTCAGCGCACAGGATCTAGAAGCTATGTTGCACAGGCTTATGTTGTGGTAAGTAACTGAACAAGTCATATTTTTGTTGTGTACTTTATTAGATGAACATGCTCATGCTCCTTATTCCAAGCTAACAGTTTATGCCTGTTTTCACATCATATTAGAGGGAGAAGCATGCTAAAGGAGAACCAACTCCAATAGATCTTTTGAATAACTTCCATTGTAGCAAAAATGGCCACACCACTCCAGTACAAGCAATCATTGTAAGTACTTGTTTAGTTTGCATTATTCTTTGCAACAACAACACTAGAGACATTTGTGAGTACTTTTTTGAGACCTTTCATTTTCTTTCTTTTATTAGGCTCGGATAGGAAAAATAATCGCCCAACCTGGAGATGACCAACTGAAGACTGTTGTTGAAGCAGTGACTGAAGTTGTCCAATCTAGGATATTTCAGGAGGTTTCATTCATTCACCCACCCTCGAAAAAAATGACTAGGGTTGAAACTGCACTGCAGGTAGAAGGAATACAAGCTGATCTTGAGAGTGAGAAATAAGGGGAGCACAACTTCGGCAAAAGATTGTTGAACAGGAGTTTGAGATGGGTGCACTAAGATCGAGGGTTGAAACACAAGAAACAACATTGAAGTCTCAGATAGAAGAGCTCCAAGCTTTGAAGAACACCAAAAAGGAGTTGCACTCTCTGATTTCTAGCCTGATAGACTTTAGCACCAGTTAGACCCAGTGAATCCTCCCCTCAACTGAAGTGTGTTGCTGGTGAAGTTGTTGTTTGTTGTTGATGAACTTTTGTTGAATGTTGGATTGTTGATGCTTAACTTGTTATATGTTGCATTATTGTTGCCGGTGAACTATTCATTGATTGTGATGTGAACAATATGGAAGTTGAAAATAAGTTGTTTTTATGTCTGGGATTGTGATGGTGATCAGCAGCTACAATTGAATATATTATTGTGAAATGCAATAATGGGCTAGGGTCCAGAAAAAAATGGCCCAATATGGTACTGCAAAATGCAATAATGACTTTTCGTTAGATGGGCTAGGGCCCAGAAAAAACGGTCCAATATGGCGTTCAACAAACATTTTTTGGCCCATAAATAGCGCAAAAACCTAAAATGGGCTAAAAATGGCCCACTAAAATTAGGCTCATAATGGCTCTTACATGGACCGGGCTTCAATTTGTGACGAACCGAAATCGTCATAACACCCTTGCCACGTCGGAACCACGTTGGATTCTTGTCCAACATGGCGAAACCTCTAAAATAGTTTTATGATGATATGTAGGATGAATTTTCATTCATCATTATCTTAGTGACGCACCGAAATAAGGAACATCACTAGTCGCAGTTTATGATGCTCGACTAATGACGAAGGATTTTCGTCACTCCCACATCATAAAACACGGTTTATGAAGCAAAAAAACTCGTTTATGACACATTTTGATTCGTCACTAGTCGGAAGATTTCTTGTACTAAAAAGCCACAAATTCCATTCGTTAGTGGTCTGTAAGAAGCGTAGTAGAGGGGAGAGTGCGATGGAAAACCCGAAGTTTTAATCAGCCGCTGACGACCGTCTTGTTGACACGCCGCCATTTCTAGGTTTTTGCCGTCAATGCCTTCAAAAGCCGAAGGGGCACTGTTCCAATTTCACTCCCCTTCCACTTGCACCCAAACGCCGCCACCCACAAACACTTTAGTTGTTGCCACCGTGAACCCTAACCGCCAATGTAGTGCCCGCAAAAGTACTCATGTGACTTCGCATCCTGTAGCCGTCGCCGCCGTGTGCTCATAACGCTTCGCATGCGAATCAAGAGAGCCGCCTACATCCGTTCCCTATCTCAAGGAGTGGAAACTGAAGAAATGGTTGCGGACCAGGCACCAAACCCGTCCACCTACTGGATGAAATTTGTGATGACGGATGAGAAGGTTCAAGATCTTGTCAACTACGGCTTGCTAGGCCCCAAGGTGTTCCTTGACTGGAGGGCCACCGCGGGCCAAGAGTTCCCTACCAAGGACAGGACTGAAGCCGTCATCTTCGCGGCGTTCTTTGAGTGGGGATTTAGCATCCCGACTGAGGATTTCTTCTGCGTACTGCTCAACTACTACAAAATTGAGTTGGTGCATCTTAACCTAACTCCATCTTGGACATTGTTGTTTTTATCCGTTTCTGCGAAGCCTTTCTTAGCATCCCTCCCCATTTCAATCTCTGGCAGTATTTGTATCAACTGAAGATAATATCAACCAAGGGCAAGATGAGAGTGATTGGGGGTTGTGGATTTTTGCTGCAGCCGAATAAGGGTGCCGAGTACTTGGATCTAAATTGAAAGACTCAAACAAGGGATGGCACAAAGAGTGGTTCATTGTTGCCAACCAGAAGCTCGAGCTGCCGCCCAGGACCAGATTTGCACCGGTGACAAAGCCAGAGTGGTCGAACCAGCCGGGGCTCGAGGAACAAGTCCAGGTGGATCAACTGCTGAAGGAGATCGCCAACCTGAAGAAGTGTAGACTCACGGCTATGGCTGCGAGTATTAGTTTTGTAGAGATTGACACAGCTGATCAAGAAGCATGGACTCACGGTTGCAGGTGTGAGTATGAGTTCTCTGGGCCGCTTGATCCAAGTCGGGAGTAGCAACGTAAAGTTACCCAGTACAAAGTTAACGCGCGGGTATCCAAGTTATTTTGCGGTGTCATCAAGAACAAGCGCTTTCCCAAGGCCTACTCCCTCAAGAGGCTAGCCGACCCGGTAAGATTGTGCTCACACCGTTTGACTTGCGTACTTTGTTTTTCGTTGTTGGTTATCTCTCTGATTCGTTCTCCTATGACAGTCAGGAATTTGAGTTTCACTATCTGGCACCGCTCCTCGAGGGCGCTGAGCAACAACGACCCAAGATCCGCCTGACCGTCGAGGTTGACCAACCGTCTGGAGCACTTGACTGGGAGTCAGACTTGTCCATCAATGTCTCTGACGGGGATGTACCAGACCAAGGTGACGTGGCTGAAACTGAAAGCGCTACTCCTATTGGGCGGCGGACGCGCCCGGTCATGCACAAGGTGTCAGAGTCCAAGGCACCTGAGCCAGCAAAGGGAAAGAGGAAGAAGAGAGTGGCTAAGAAGCTGAAAGTGCCATCTGCAGTGGCTGCCTCCCTTGCCAAGGCATCATCCGGAGTGGCGAGTGAGGACTCTGATTCGCCGAGCCTAGCCACCATGAAGAAGAAAGCTGACCTTCTTGAAACTACTGCCGCCGACATGGAAAAGCTCAAGGAGAGTTTGAAGACACAGAACCGCGGGGGAAAACAAAAAGAGCCGGCTGCGCCGTTGCCGCCGCCCCTGCACTCGAAATTCCGAGTTAAGCTGAGCACCATGTCGGTAACTAGCTGCATTAGCTCGTGACCTTTGTGTTGTTGCTTTAGTTTGTTTCCTTATGTGTGAGCCGACCTTTGTGCAGGGATGCGGTGACGGAGGACGAGTCAGACCTATATGATGCTGGCGCTAAGACTCGAGTGGTGAATCGAACTGCGAACCCGTACCTGGGTGCTGCCTGCCCATCTACTGTTCAAGCGGGCAGTGGGAGCGGCCCTATGGAGCCTGAGAGGCCTGAGCAAAGCTCTCCGTCATGCCGAGATGTCACCGAGGATGCCACCGTTGCTGCACTTGTGGCCGCGGATGCCAGCGTCGGGGTTTAGATGGATGAAATCCCCACGGAAGTGCCGGTGGATGCCGAGGCAACGGGCTACGATGCTGATGTTGAGGTACGTGAGGTAGACGATCCTTCCACCCTTGACTTCTCTAGGATGGGTCTGCCCCTGGACGTCATGGATGACAAGAAGGATCTTGCCGACCTGAAGGAGGCATCTTCCAAGGTCGCGGAGGTTCTATACGTAAGTCAGCCGACCTTGTCCAATGTTGACTTCCGTCTCTATCTTCTGCTCTTTGAAAGTGTTCGATTGATGCCTTTGCAGAACCTAGCCAAGCGTGTGCACAAGAGGGTGGATGCCATTCATCAAGCAGAAAAATACCGTCTTAAAGCCCAGAGGCTGGAGGCCAAACTGAAGAAAGCCAAGGAGGCCTCCCTGGAGTAGCTTAGGCAGAAGGACTGGTAGATAGTTGAGCAGAAGCAGATCACCAAGGAGGTCCAAGGCGACCTTGATGCGTTGCTAAAAGGTATCAGAGTTGTCTGTTTGTGTTAATTCGAGCTTAGGGAGGTGACACTATTTCTTGCACTTTGTCATTTTGGTATTGCAGATGTCGAGAAAAAGGAAGATCAACTCAAGCGGGATCTCGAGGAGTGCGAGGCCGAAACGCCCAGCTTCAGTAGGATCACGATGTTGCCATGCACCTTGAGTATGCTGTGTCTTAGAAGCTTGCTTATGAGGTTGGCCTGTGCAAGGATATGGATCAATGCTTGGTTGCGGCAGTGCATAGCCATCAACATGACCATGTGGTGATTGCAGGATTGGAGGTGGATTTGGAAGACCTATGAAGGGCTGCTGGCTATGTGATGGATATGATCCAGCCTGATGCCGACCCAACCGCGCTGACTTCGTTGCTAGAATGTCTAGGGATTGCTCCTGGTCGGCTGAAGGACCTGATGAAGGAGACAACGGTGGAGTGCACCAAGAATGTCCTGGCACTCTTGAGGACGTACTTTCCATGGCTGGCCTTGGAGCGCGTCGGGAAGAGTATTGCTGTGGACTTTTACCCACTCAAGCTCCCGGAGGTGGCTGAGCAGTTCAACCAGGTGGCTGAGGACATCGTCAAGCAGTTGGACCTATAAAACAAACCGTGTAGTGTATCAATCCGTGTCATGAAAAAGGAAAACCGATCGATTAACTTTTGTTAAAAAAAATCTCCTTCCCTCTTTTGGTATATACGACGGGACATCGTGTGGTTTAGGCCTATAGCCGCTAAGCGCCTAGCCTTGCCTGGCTAGCACTCTGCTGAGAGCGGATCTCGAGCTTCTAGAGGAGGCGTATGTAAGGTTGTCTGGATTTCGCATGCTAGGATGCTGTCCACACGAGTTAGTCGTACGACCTTGAGAGGGGTAGGAGAGAGGATGAGACCCGGAGGTCGGCGCATAGTGGAGGAAGCCCCAGAGCGTAAGAGTGGGGGTTGTAGTCTGTTGATCAGGTTAGACAGCCCCCGAGCATGAGGAGGAGCTTAGGTAAGACAAAGCAAGAAGGCAGTAGGTACATGAGAAACCTTTGGGGTTTTATTGATTCAATGAAAAAGGTTTAAAAGGTACATGGCTTTTATTTCCTAAGGGCAGAAGCGTCACAAATGCTGGATGTTCCATGGGTTGGGTACGCTTGAGCTGTCTACTCATTGCAGTCAGTATGTACCGGCCTAGATGACTTCTTTGATGATGAAGGGGCCCTCCCAAGGGGCCAATAGTTTGTGCATGTCTTTGTTGGACTGGATCCAGCGGAGCACCAAGTCGCCGACATTGAATGAGCACTCCCGGACATTTCTGTCGTGGTAGCATCAAATCTGCTACTCGTGCCGCACGTGCTGAATGATCTTTACCACGCGGTGCTCCTCTAGGCTGTCGATGTCCACCTGGTGACTTTTCTTAGCTTCACCCTCCTCGTAGTATTGGATTCGTGGAGCTCCGAAGGAGACGTCAGTTGGTAGCACAACCTCTGAGCCGTAGACTAGGAAGAAAGGAGTATAGCCGGTGGCTCGGCTCTTTCATGTCCGGAGAGTCCATATTACGTGGGGAAGCTCGCCAAGCCATTTGGTGGTGTATTTGGAGGCGTCGTCGAAGATGCGAGATTTTAGGGATTGGAGGATCATCCCATTGGCATGTTCGACTTGCCCATTGCAGCACGGGTGTGCTACTGAAGAGTACTATATGTCAATCAGGTTGTCTTGGCAGAAGTCCCAGAAGTCGGACCCTGTGAATTTCTTGCCCAGGTCGGCGATGATCCTATTTGGAACCCCGAAGCGATGGGTGATCTCCTCGACGAACTGGGTGGCTTTGGTCCACTGGTTACGGCCTTCACCTCGATCCACTTGGTGAACTTGTCAACGGCCAGAAAGATGAGAGTGTATCCGCTTGGAGCAGTTTTGAACGGGCCAACCATGTCGAGGCCCCAGCATGCGAAAGGCCAGGGTGGTGGTATGGTGCAAAGAGTTTGCACAGGGAGGTGTTGTTGTTTGGAGAAGAACTAACACCCTTTGCATATCTGGACAAGCTCTTTTGCATCGGTGACGGTTGAATGCCAGTAGAAGCCCGAAAGGAATGCTTTCAAAACCAAGTTGGCCAAGGCGCGCATGGCTCCTGCATGAACCCGGGTGGATTTCGTGTAGCAGTCCGAGGCCGGCGCTGCGGAGGATGCACTTCATTAATATGCCGGTAGACGCAGCCTTCCTGAACAACTTCTTGTCGATGACCATGTAGTTGTCATTGTGTCGTGCTAGCTTTTCATGCTTGGCTTTATCCTCAGCCACCTTGTTGTCGGTGATGAAGGCGATGAAGGGTACACGCCAGTCGTCCTCTGCTTTGATCATCATGACGTTAGTATTTGCTAGGTTGGCTTGGGGCTAAGCAGCATCCTCCTTGACATGGTTCAGGTCTAGGATCTTAATGGATGGTTTTCTCAGATCTTGAACGAAAACGCCAATTGGGACTTGGGCCCGCTTGGAGCTGAGCTTAGACAGGACGTCAGTAGTGACATTGTGTTCCCTAGGGATGTGGTGAAACTCGAGGCCGTAGAAGTGAGCCTCAAGTTTGCGAACCTCTACGCAGTAGGCATCCATGGTTGCATTCGTGCATTCCCAAGACTTGTTGACCTGCTCTATTACGACTTTGGTGTCACCATAGGACAGGATGTGCTTTATTCCTAGGGAAGCGGCGATGCGGAGTCCGTGGATGCGAGCCTCGTACTCAGCCCCATTGTTGGTGGCCTTGTAGTAGATCTAGAGGACATACTTGAGCTGCTCATCTTTTGGGGATATAAAGAGGACCCCTGCATCGGCTCCTTCAAGGTTGAGGGTGCCATCAAAGTACATTGTCCAGTACTTCGGCCTCTCCAGGGAGGGCAGCTCTTGGATCTCGGTCCATTCAGCGGCAAAGTCAGCCAGGATCTGGGACTTGATCGCATGACGTGGGCAAAATTCGATGTCGAACTCCCCAAGCTCCATAGACCATATGACAAATCGGCCGTGGACATCCTGGTTGTGAAGTATCTCGTCGAGTGGGTAGAAGGATACCACTCGGATCTTGTGCGCTTGGAAGTAATGGTGCAGTTTACGAGAGGTGATTAGAATTGAGTAGAGCAACTTCTAGACCTGCATGTAACGGACCTTCGATTTGCTTAGAACCTCGCTAACATAGTATACCGGCCTTTGCACCATGTGGGTGTGGCTGGGTTCTTCATGCTCTACGACTAGTACCGTGCTTACGACATGTGTTGTCGCGGATATGTACAGCTGAAACGTTTCTTGGTTGGCGGGGCTGTTAAGACGGGAGGGGTGGAGAGGAATGTTTTGAGCTCTTCAAGGGCCTTGTGGGCCTCATCTTTCCACTCGAACTTGTCCACCTTCTTGAGCATTTTGAAGAAGGGGAGCCCTTTTTCTCCAAGTTTGCTGATGAATCCACTTAGGGCCACCATCGTGCCTGTTAGCTTCATGATGTCCCTCTTGCTAGCAGGTTGCACCATGTTTCTGATCGCGTCGACTTTGACGGGGTTAGCTTTGATGCCGTGTTGGCTGACCATGAAGCCCAGGAGCTTTCCGGATGGGACACCGAAGATGCACTTGCCCAGGTTCAGTTTCCATTGGTACCTCCGGAGGTTATCAAAGGTTTGGGCTAGGTCAGCGATGAAGTGATCTTCGTATTTGGTCTTGACGACCACGTCATCAATGTAGGCTTCTACATTCTTGCCGAGCTGCTTCTTGAGGCAACTTCGGATTGCCTTCTGGTACATAGCGCCGGCATTTTTCAACCCAAAGGTCATGGTGTTGTAGCAGTGGATGCTGTAGGAAGTTATGAACGCGGTCCTATCTTGGTCAGCGGGGTTGAGGGTGATCTGGTGATAGCTGTTGATGGCAGTTTTTCATGCCAATTTGTGAATTGCAAGCGCATAGATCATCATAGCTTTTCCCTTAGAGTATTCCATCCAAGGTTTATCAATCCGTGGATCGGCAATAAACTGACTAGGGTTCTCTATCTAGCTAAACGGATTTAATCCTGTCAGGAAGCATGAATTGCATATAAAGATAAACCCAATCGTGAGATAAGTATTATAAATAGGGTAAACAGATCACATTCATATATATGAGGTAACACAAACAAAGGTAGCATGAGCCTATTGTCGTTTTGTTGTAGTTCCAGCCAAAGTTGTAACCAATCTATGTAGCACCTTGATAAAGAGTCATCTCTTAGAAAGGTGGCTCGCAAGCGGCCTACTTTCTTATGGTCGCCATTGCGAGGTGTGTGTTGACACCTCCGATTTTCCAAAGCTTTACCTCAAATGGCTCCCACAATACTCGCCATCGATCCTACTCAACATTACACAATCGTTTGGGCTTTTCCTCCCACATGCTGCCACCACACAAGGGTAATCATATCGACTTCCTCGTACTACTAAGATGTATCCGCAAGATATAGACTAATCACCACGATTACATCTATTCCTACTAAAACATATGCTAGCTAAACATATAAGAATAAGCATGCATTATAGTAGATCAAAGTAAGAACAAAATTAGATTGATATCACCATCGTGTGTACATAAGCCTTGATGATCACAAGGCTCAGCTCTATAACTCCACCATCGCTTCGCCGCGCAGGGACGACCATGGCAGCTAGGGTCTAGCCTAAGCCATCTCCTAGACAACCTCAAAGACTTGCAGCGGCCCTCAGCTCCCTCTGGTGTGTGTCTCTCTATTTGTCGACTTCAGGTGGATTCATCCTGGGGCTCGGTGAATTTTTGGGGTATTTATAGTCTGGAGAGCGCGTGGAAAAAATTAGAAGGTAAGAGGAGCAAGGAAAGCCTCAGGCTGATCGGCCTAGGGGGTCCAGGCTGATCGGCCTGGCTTTTCCTTTTATCCACTCGTGTCCAACTTCATCACAAAGTCTCCTCTAATGTTCTGGAAGCTTATTTTTGAATGCATGTGGGCCTGGCACGTCGAATGCTTTGGGATGAGATTGATCTTTGATAACATCCCAAATAAGAAGACCCCTAGCCGATCTGAGCCCGCTAGCCTTCGTCTTCGACAGGTTCATTGCTTGTTCATGGCTTTATGCAAAAATATACTTTTAGGTCAAATTTGCTGCAAAAATATAATGTCCTCCAAAATACAATGCATATGCGAGAATGGGATTATTTCAGGTGCCAAGTGGCGGGTTAGTATAAGAAAATGTATAAAAACACCACTTAAATGGTACTAAAAGTGTGTCAATAACAAGCGTCAACAATAGCTCGAGTAGCTTTTGAGGAAGCATAGGAGGACGCAACCGGCTGTGGAGTCCACGACCTGGTCAATGCGAGGAAGAGGGAAGGGGTTCTTCGGGTAGTGCCCTGTTGAGATCAGTGTAGTCGATACACATTCTCCATTCACCGGTTTTCTTTTTTACAAGTACTAGGTTTGCTAACCAGGCGGGTGATTACATTCACGGATGAAATCGGCAGCTAAAAGCTTATTTATTTCTACCCTAATGGCCTCCTTACGATCTTGAGCGAAATGACGAAGCTTCTGCTTGACTGGCCTTGCAGTCTTGCTCAGTTCCAAGGAGTGCTCAGCCAGCTCCTGCGGGACACCGAGCATATTGGATGGTTTCCACGCGAATATGTTCGAGTTGTCCTGGAGGAAGCTGGTAAGCATGTCTTCCTATTTGGGGAAGAGGCGGGCCCCAATAAGGGCCGTCTTGGAGGGGTCTTCCAGGTCGAGGCTGATCTTCTTGACTTGCTGGTCGGGCTGTAGCGCTAGGGGCGTCGGCTCTATCTCTGGGATCTTCAGTTGGTTCTGGTCGATGTTCTTGGACTCGATGAGCATCATGATGGCATTGATCGAGTACTTCAGGGTCTCGACGAGCTGTACGACTTCTATGTCACAGTTGTAGAATGTCTCGATGTCGCCAAACATGGGGAAGACGCCTTTGGGAGCTGGCATCTTCATGACAAGGTAGGTGTGGTTGGGTATTGCCATGAACCTTGCCAGCATGGGCCTACCAAAGATGGCATGGTAGGACGTCTTGAAGTTTGCGATCTCAAAGGTGAGGTGCTCAGTGCGGTAGTTGTCTAGCGTGCTGAATGTGATGGGCAGTACAACTCTTCTGATAGGATAAGATCATTTGCCAGGTATGATGCCATAGAACGGGTCTTCGTAGGGAAGAAGCTGATCAAAGTTGAAGTCCATGCGCGCTTCAGGGTTTCGGTGAAGATGATGTTGAGGCCACTGCCGCCGTCGATCAACACCTTGGAGAGGAGGACTCTGTCTATGACGGGGGAAACCACCAACGGGTAGGACCTGGGATCCGGGATGTGAACCCAATGATCTTCCCTGGAGAAGGTTATAGGCATCTCCGACCAGCGCAGATACTGGACTGGTGCGATGGAGATGAAGTGCACCTCCCTCTTCTGCAACTTTTGCTTGCGCCTGCTGCAAAATGCTCGGGGGCCGCTGATGATGATGTTAACCTCCCGCTCAGCGCGGGAACTCGCCGTTGTCATTTCCAGCGCCTGGTTGGCATCGGGGTTGCGCTGCTTACCGCGTTCTTCTCTGTGCTGGTTGTTGCGATCATCGCGACGGCTGTTGTCGCGATGGCGATCGTCCTTGCAGCGATAATTGTTGTGCCTGTTCTCATCCTTGTAGTAGTCATCGTGTCGAGGCCTCTTGTACTCGACTGGAGTGCCGAGCTCTTTCTTCAGGATATGGCAATCGCGGAGATTGTGTCGTGCGTCCTTATGGAAGGGGCAGGAAGCGTTGAGCGTGTCATCGAACTCTTCCTTGAGGAAGGTTGACTAACTTTCTGGTCTGTTCCGACGGCTAGGACATCAGGGGCCCTCTTCCAAGGTCGGGAAGGTTCTGGCCGGTGTTGGCGCTGGTTGTCTTGATGGGTCGACTGCTCATCGTCATCGTTGCGACAGTTCTTGTCATCTTGATATTGGATGTGATCAGCTTCATCTGTATCAGCATGCAAGTTGACGATCTACATCATGTGTCTAACCATCTTTGGGTTGACCTGGAACATGGTGCGAAATATCGACCAGTTCTTGAGGCCGGTGTGGAAGAAGAAGATGACGTCGCGGTCTTCAACGTCAACCAGCCTGTTGCGGTTGTCGAAGAAGCGGTTGACGTACTCACAGAGAGACTCGTTCTTCCGCTGGCAAACTTGGTCGAGGTCCCGTGTGGTTCTTGGTCGGGCATATGTAGCTTGGTAGTTCTAGGTGAAGGCTCTGGCAAGTTGCCCCCATTGTCGATGCAGCCTCAAGGGAGGCCTTCCAGCCACAGGAAGGCAGCATTCCCATCACCGGGAAGCAGGCGGCCATCTAGTCATAGGTGCCATGCGCAGCCTTGACCGTGTTGTAGTATGTCTTCAGCCAGATCTTTGGGTTGGAGCAATCGTCGTACTTCTTGTTGATAGCTGGCTTGAAGGTAGGTGGGCACTAGACATCCCTGAGGCGGGGGGTGAAAGCTTTGAACCCGTCGATGTCCATGTCATTGTCCTCCATTAGACAGTACTGCATTGGCAAGGCCCTGGGGCGTGCGTCATTGTCACGTTGGAGTAGGTTGTGCGCATTGCCAGGGGCACCGTAGCAGCGGTCGTACTCATCGCGGCGGTGCAGCTCCTGATACTAGCGATTACGAGCCTCCTGCTCCGCGTTGGGATCGGGCATTGGGTCATGGAGCCCTGGGGCACCAAAGTCGCGATCGTACTGAGCCCGGCGTCATAGTTCCGCCTCGTCCCGCTCCTAGTTGTTGAGCTCGCCGCGGAGGTCACGCTGGTCGCGGAAATCGTGGTGGAGGTCATGGTTGGGTTGCCGACCGGGTCAGCCACGGCGCTCGTCATCCCTTCTCTTGTTGCGGCAGCGAGCGTCGAGGTGGTTGTCGTTAGGGCGACGATCTTCGTCGTAGGGGTGGTGGTCCTTGCTCTGGGATTACTCCACCTCTTCTTCTTGGATGGGATCCATCCGACCTCCCCTGCGGTGGCCCTGATCAGCTCGGCTGCGATTGAATCTACTCTGGGTAGATTGGCTTAGGGAGTGTCGGGTGGATGTAGATCTGTAGTGAGATGACCGACTTCTCGAGCGTGTGGGGGCCTGGACCCGTTCTTCGATCTGGGCGTTGGCGACACGGATGCACGCCCGAATCCGCTGCAGTTGCTCCAAGTCCGGGAGGTTCTCCAGGTCGGCGAAAACGGCCCCAGGCTGGCCTGGGGTGTGACAAAGACATCGTGGCCGTCTTGTTCGAAGTCATTCTGGAGGTTGCGCGTGCGCACGGGGTTGGGGCTCCTGCACCAACCTCCTGATGCAATCTAGCCCCGCGATTAGATCGGAGGGCGTGGGTGGGTGGGTTGCCGCGAGGGTGTGCAGAATTCTTTGAGAGAGAGAGAGAGAGAGAGAGAGAGAGAGATCGCCGACCTGCTGGATGATTGGCGTGATGATCTTCGAGTGAAGACCGTGCTCTGTTGAAGCAGATCCGATAGATGGATCTGCTGGCAAAGGTGGCGGTGGAGTCGGAATCCACTAGCATGCTTCCAAAGCGAAGCTGGATCGGATTAGCGAGGAAGTCCTTAATGCTTTCGGGGAAGATGACGTCGGGGCAAGATGCCATCGAGCTCACTGGGGAGGATCTCATGATCACCCGTACCTGGCGCGCCAACTGTCGGATTAGTGACCAACAGTCCACCAAAGGGGTGCCTGGGTGGTAGATTTGTAGGTTGGCGAGATTGTAAGACCAAGAACTCGAATGGTAACACAGAGGCACAAAGTTTAGACAGGTTCGGGCCACCGAGGAGGTGTAATACCCTACGTCCTATGTTTTGGTGGATTGTATTGTTGGTATGATCTGTTGCCCTCGGGGGGTATCCCTGGCCGCCTTATATAGGCTGACGACCTAGAGTTACAAGTCGGATAGGATCTAATTCTAGCCAGTTGTTACAAGGAAACCAATCTAAGTCGGACTACAACATGAATCCCGTGATATCCGGGCGGAATCTGTTCGCCCGGCCTTTGAACTTGTGCTCCACACGTCTTCATACCTTACCCCTCACGCCATGGTCGAGCGGAGCCCACTTGTCAGGCCAGCCAGTATCATGGTCGGTGGGGATCCATGAGTACCCTTATCCCTCAATTATGAAAGAAGAAAAGCAAGTTTAGCCAGACCATATGAGAGAAGGGAATGTATTGACATGGTCAAGTGGAGGTTATCTTACATTCATCTTACATTCTTACCGTAGAAGGCTGGAAGCTCGGTCTTTTTTATGTGCTAGTGGGAGTAGCCTCAGGTTCATATACAAGTGCAAGAAGCCGCACTCTAGTTTAGGTGAGCTAAAAGCTAAAGCCTCCTTCAGCTAAAGTGACAACACCTCAAAACAGAGGGATCGGTGATAGAGGAGACTAAAGAGAAAGAACTGGAAATGTTCTGCATGGAACACGGCACCAGTTGCAATGCAATAGACATCAAACATGGCCAGCAAAAGGCCTAGCGCAGGGTACAATGGTTTCAACGTCCGATTGCACCGACCATCAGAGTTGCTACATTGGTGAAACGGTAGGGTGCAGTCGCTGCACCTCTGCCTTTCTGCAGCTGCTGCATGTAGACCGATCAGACATCAGAGTGGGATTGGTGAAACGCTGCACTGCATCTCTGCCTTTCGGCAGCTGCCAATAGGACCCAAGGGGAAGGCGGAAGCCGATAACGATAGCGGACCCTGACCCGGACCCGGAGGATGAACCCCCTTTTACAGTAGATCAGAAAAGCAGGGTGTCGCAGCTCTTGTCGGAAGGACAACTTTTTTTTTCTCGGGGACAAAAGGGTGATGTTCTAGGGTGTGTGTGTGTGGGGGGGGTTTGTCAGGTGACTAGGGCCTTGTTTAGTTCACCCCTAAATCCCAACTTTGACACTATGCAAAAAGAAGATTCCCCGTCACATCAAATTTGCGGTACATGCATGGAGTACTAAATGTAGACGAAATTAAAAACTAATTGCACAGTTTTGTTGTACTTTACGAGACGAATCTTTTGAGCCTAATTAGTCAATATTTGGACAATAAGTTTGATGTAATAGGGAATCTTCTTTTTGCATAGTGCTAAAGTTGGGAGTTGGGGGTGAAATAAACAAGGGCTAGATGAGGCTGAAAAAGGAGCCAGTATGTATGGTACGACGTACGAGCCGAGCAGGCATTTCAGACGTCAGAATTTCGGGACAGCTGATGACGTGCTCTTACAATTTATCGTCATCTTTACGACAGGTACAAAGAAGTACAATCCATTGGAGAGGGGAATGTAGAAATGTACACTGAAGCATGGAAAACAAAATGCAACAAGGCAACATGACAAGTCATACGCTGACCCTAAGTATTTTTACCTGATTTTTTGTCCTTGCTAAATTATACTGAACGCAACTGTATAAGCCTTCGGTGTAACTAAACTATGGACAGGAAAATAAGAAAAAGGGGTGAGGAGAGAGAAGGTATCAACGAAATTTTACAAGGTATGGTATACTATGCCACTCCAATCCTCATATCAATGCTCCCAAGAAAATTCTGCACAAAGCTCAGCTGGTCAGCTCCTTCCGCTAACTCTATGATCAGTAATTCGTCTGTACCTATGTAAGTTCTCACCGGATCCCAGCACTAAGAGGTGGGAATTCATCTTCATCTCCCACTTTGCAAAATCCTGGTGGCCTGAAACAAATGCATCTGTCAACTACCGAAAGCTTCATACAAGCACAAAACTGAGACCTGTACCCAATTCATAACATTCTAGCGTGAACTTAAGGCTCGCATTATGGCAAATTTGGCCACTATACAAACCTATTGGTACTCAGTGACAAAGTCCACCTATACTCCCAATTAGAACATAAATACCAGATACTTCACCAGACATTTATCTCCCATCTAGTTTTACTGCTAAGAGACACTTGCAGGAATGCAATATGTAGATTGCATAATTTAAATATATGAACTACTACAAAATTACCTGTTTTGGGTTGTGGCAGCCCTAGACCTCTGTAACACCAATGGAGAGGCAAATGTAAACGCCTTACTGGCAGTTTGTGTGTTAGTAGCTCTGTTTGACTTCAATGCAAAAGGTCCCAAGGATCCAAACTCAATAGTCTCCAATGGTCGACCATTTGCGACAGGGAAGTATGGTTGAAAAGTTTTAGATACTGGAGGCTTCTCTTGGCTACTGATGTCCCCTGCGCCTCCTACAAAAGACAGGGGCACCTTGTGGTTATTATAATTTTGTTTTTCAGCTGGTATCTTCTTTGAGCAATCCCAGCCACTTCGTCTATTTTCCAGCTTCAATGGCTGACAGATTGGTCTTTGCTTTGTTGGCAAGTCAAATATCTCATGCTCTTTCCTAGTGCCAAAGCTCTGCTTTATGGGCAAGTTCTTGCTTAGGCTAGATCTAGCACACTCTGTAGTATTTCGATTGTTAAATGATTGATGTTTCGGCATCTGATTCATTGTGCCAGGAGCTCGGGTACACTCCATGCCAGTATCACATCGCTTTTGCAAAAAGTTCTTGTTCGAGCAGACATCCTGGCGGTACTTTGGCACTTGTCTTGCTTCATTGTCGTGACTGAAAATTTTCTTTTGAGTATGACAATTGAGCTTTTCAACAATTTCCCTATCTGACTGAAGGTATCCTTGTATCTTCAATGCTTGATCTACTGCTATTTCATTGGTTCTACTGTCTAGTGCAACTTGCTCCTTGTGAGACACAAATTTTGCTCCTGGAGCTGGGCTCTGGTTGCTTTCAAAGCTTACTGTTTGATTTGACAGTATTTTCCCATTCTCTCTTGAAGATGCCAATTGCTCCTTGTGAGTATCACAACTCTGGCATACCAACAAATAAAAGCTTACATTTACAATAAATGTTTTGAAAACTAACTGGTTCAACCGAACAACCAAAGTTACGATAGGCAGATCATTAGCAGTAATAACGAAAATGGTCAAACTGGACCGATCTTTTTTTTCTTCTTCTTGAAACTAACAAGCTCTCTAGCAAAAAATAAAATAAAATGAAACATCATCACCCAGGTTATGAAAAAAAGAGAAGAATATCAAGTTGCTAGTAACTTTACAGACAGACAAAAGATCAGATATTGGCAAACAACATTTCCATACCTTCCTTGGAAAGTGCATGTCTGTTCCACTTCCATGCATCTCAGCGCTATCCTCAAAGCTATAACACCTCGAAACAGAAGAAACCTCTGAAGCGGCATAAGAAGAAGATGGTGAGAGTCCGTTGGATGGAACATTTGTTTGGGAGGGCAATGAGACATTCTCCTGGCAAATCCTATCCAATGGGTTCTGATTTTGTGAATGCTGCAAAGCATATTCTGTGCTCTGAGAAAAAGAAACAGGAGACACATTCCTTCCATTGCTTTTAGAAGATGAAGGCAATAGTAGCCTTGGCGTTCCTGAATCCCTGTTTAACAAGATACTACAGGCAGGAATGTGAAAGGGGTCCTTCTCAAACGTATCAGCAGAAGATGCATCTTGAACAGACTGCAAAAACCCATCAAACAAGTATTCGAGGTGGTACTGAACTTGACGCAGGCATCTAAATTGAGAATCCAAATCCCCTGACAGATCTGGCAAGCTCAACGGTGAGGGAGGAAGATGTTGTTTTTCCACAGGGACATCAATAATTTTCTGTTCAGTCACAAGTTCCGAAGCATTGACACCAGCAAAGGAGTTCAATGGTGATGGGTTATTCAAAGGAACTTGTGACTGTATACATTCCTGCTCCACTTCTTGGTTCAAGTAACACTTTCCACTGCCAGCACGACCATTGCCTTGGTAAAACGATGAATATTGTTTAGGTGCATGATGGACAAAATTGGATGACCTTGTACTTAAATCAGTACTTAATGCAGTGTTGTGGACCCTTGGAAAAGAACTACTCAAATGCGTAGGTCCATTCATTCCAACATATAAGTTCTCATCACACAAGCTCTTTGAAAGATGATAAGAAGTTATGTTCTCATGTTCCTCATTGCAAGAGATCTTCATACTTGATATATCTTCCAAAAGAGCCTCACCAGTACCAAAGGAAGCACGTAATGCACCATTGCTGTCAGTATCTGGTCTTACTCCTCTCCCATTCCTTCCCAACGTGTTTTTGAAAAAAACGTAAATTTCATCAGGAATAACTTCTGGTGGTAACATGAGGATATGACCAAGCTTTCGAGCACCATATAAGAAAGCTGTTCGAATACGATTAAAGCTAGCTGCACATAATCACCAGTCTAAATTAGCAGATGAAGTAACACAAACATGAAGCTAGCTACGCATGGGTTTATGCAATTATTGCATACAGACAGCAGCACAGCATATGTTTATGATGCCTCAGCAAGCTTATGTGTTCTTTGAGGATGCAACTGGGTACACAATGGTGTTTTCTGGTCAGCTGATTAATTACGGTGGCATTCCATTCTAGATCATTTCTCCTACTAAATTAATTACATGGAATGCCATTTTAGTTCATTTTATCAAGTTCTTGGGTCGACACAATGATACAAAATGATTAGGACCTGCATCTCCAGTTGTAAAGGATAACTTTTCGAGATAGACATATCTTGGCCAGTTCAGACCTCTGTTAACACTTCTGCCAAGATTGTTGTACTCCTTCAGTGGATCGATTATGTTTAGATGTTTTGAACGAAATCTCGTATAGCAAGCATCAGAATTTCTTGGAGGTACAATTGCTTTATCCACCGAGCTCTTGATGAACTCTTTATCAAACAATAAGTCATCGGTATGTGCAAATGTAGCTTCAACTGCAGGCAGGATAAATTTTAGAGTTAATTCAGAGAGGCATCAGGTGATTACTCTGCCAATGAAATCAATGAAAAGATTGCAAGGTAGCGCACCAATTAAGTTTGGCAAAGATGACAAAGCAACAGGCCCATTTAAACTTATGCAATAGTTGTCCCAATCAAATTTGCTAAAATATTCCAGAAACCTATAAAGAACCTATTAATAGAAACACAGGGAAACAACAAATATGTGAGATTTTATTATCCAAAAGAGCAACTATATCTTCAATGTCTGAAATAAGTACCCGAGACATACCTCCAGAGGGCTGTTGAGAGATTTGTGGAATAGATTGAATATGTAAAGGATAAGCACTTCCAGTGCATATGTAGATATTAGTCCATGATGTGCTCCTAGTAGGCGACTTTCATAATAGCACCATGCCTTGATCAATATGATGCTCCTTTTAAATAGATGGTTTTTTCCAACTTTACGATCGACCTGAAGAAGGAACCATCACTTATTTCCAATGACTTGGTACTACAAACTTTTTTTTTATAATTACTTGGTACTACATATTTAAAGTACACCTAGACAGTATGGAAACCAAAGTTGAGTGACCTACACATTCAACAAGCTGAGTGCCTAATTAACAAGAAAGGTTTGAAGAACAGAGTATATGTTTGAAATACGATTTCCACAAAATAAAAATGCATCAATCACCAGCTCAAGGAAGCAGAGTGCGCAGATCCCGCCAGTTTGGTTGAATGAGATATCAACTATAATATTTTCAATAGTGCATTTAATGAGCCTGACCTGGATGGACATACATTTCAGATAATTAGATGGGTGAGAAAAACAATAAATAACATGTCAAAGAGGAAGATGACAGACACATCTCTCAAGTTTAACTCTACATGTATAAGAATTAATTAAATAAGGAGATATGGAAATGCCAAGTAAGTGATCAGACTACAATATCATAGATCCCATAAACCATTATCCAGAATGAATGACTAGGAATGTACAGGAAGTGTATATAGGAGAATGGACCTCAGCATTGATTCGTTCCAGGTCCTTCACTACAAATTCAGCATCACTGTTCTGTTCCTCTGACTCAAGGATGCAAGAAACATCATTAACCAAAGTACTATCATAAGATGTATTTCCAAGGACAGTTAGATCAATATCCCCATCAGGAAGATAAGTCTTCAGTGGAACCGATCCAAATGCAAGAACCTGAGCAATGCAGTAAATAAGTGATAGTTACTCGTAAAACCAATGTCCCAACAGGTTCAACACAGAACAGTTCTTCATGGTATAGAAAGGCATACTATAGATAATATAGTAGTATTGTCAAAAGTCACAATCAAAACTTGCATCACTTGAGAAAAAGCCTAAAGCTATAACTTGCATCTCCAAGAAGATAGTTTGAAACCTTAAAGTGAAGTATTTTCCAGTTCTTCAACAAGACATTTCATGAAGAAACAATTAGCTATTAATATGAACTGGTGATATTTCAGCTAACAACCATGGTTAAAGAAATGGTAGTATGCCACCATGCATGTTGTAATGTCCCTTATTTGACTCCACCAGGCATACTTTTGGTGTAGCAGAAAAACACGCAACACTGTACCTATTCTCCCAATAACAGTCACATGATGATAATTCAGCAAAGACGTTATATCCACCACGCCAACTTTTTCTAAGGAACAAACCCGTGATTATTGACAAAAGCTAGGAAGAAACGCCACAACATGGCTCCAAATCTAGTACTAATGGCTGTATGCTATAGCAGCCACACGTTCTAAGGAAATCCAGCTACAAAGGGGCATCCCGTACGCATTAAAAGTGACCGGCAGAATAGCAACAAATAAGGACCAGTTTTCAAGATCTACCATCTGTGGGTACGGTGCGAAGAACTTCCACATATATTCAATGGGCAAACCTCAAAGTACGACTCATCAAACGGCGGACCCGCTGAACTTCCATCAGTAAAATAAAACTGTGTTCCAACAATACGCTCTAGGGACATCGCAGCAGAATTGAAAGCAGGACGTTGGCAGGCAAGGAGCTGTCGGTGCAAGGCAAAGTCTCAATCGTCAATCCTGCTCTGTCAACTCCTCTAACGCAGAGTCACCATGCCAGGAAGATTCCACAACAGCATCCCTCAGTTGCCAAACTATTCAGTAAATTCCACGTGGATGAGTCAACATGGATGGATGGGCAGGTGGATATGCACAGCTCGAATCGGACACTGCTGCCAGCTAGTAAAGCAGGCAATCACGGGCAGAGACACAGCCATGACTACAACCAAAAATGTTTTTGTTTCCTTCTTTTTCATTCTGCTAAGAAAGAAAAATTTATATACGTTTTCTCCAGTAAGAAACTTCCGAGATAGAAATTGGTTTTCCTACATGATATCGCGTCTTTCCGCCTGACGTAAAGCTCGCAAGGTTGCAGGTGCACAGACAGAAAAGTTAGCTTTTGAATGCTTCACGAAACACTCTAATCAACAGCACAGAAGCGCGTCCTTAATTTGCTCAAGAAAAGATAGGACAGGAACGTGTCCATTTAAGCTAAAAAGTAAAAAGTGAGGGAAAAAACGGAGGCACAGCTCACACCTCAGTCACAGACTGACAGAAAGCTCCGCAACAATTCCTGTGTTCATAAGGAACAGTTACCCAGATACTACATAACAGAAATGATCTCGATTCGCCACCGTAAAGGCCAGCACAAGTTTTTTCTTAAAAAAAAGCTGAACAATAACGACGCGCCGCGAGCGAATGGTTGACGAGCTAATCCGGATCCGTACGAACCAAACAGAATAATCAAAGGGTTAATCCCCCTCGTGAACGTTATCGCGTCAAATCCCCTGGAAAGCGATGGCAGAAGACTAAACAAACAAAAACCGAACTAAACAAAAGAAAAACGAAGATTAAACAAACAAAACTGCTCCCAATGGAGCTAAGCAGAAGAGGACGAGAATCACAAGACATGTGAGCGCCGGCAGCAGGGAGTACGAAACCCTTAATTACCCACGGAATCAGACGATTACCCCAACCCAAATGAAGAAGAAAACCCCCAAATAACGAGAACGAGCAAACAGAGCCGCCCCGCCGCGCGCGCGGACGGGGCCGGGGCGCACCGCACTGCCACGAGACGCACGCACCTCGCAGCCGAGCGCGGAGCCGACGAGCCTCCGCGCGTAGTCGACGACCTCCGCTCGGCGGCGCTCGGAGGCCTCCGTGGGCCGCACGCGTCGCACCACCTCGTCCGCCGCGGCCCCCGCCGCCGCCACACCGCCCGCGGGCACCGCCTCCGGCGCCGGCGCCGGTGCCGGAGCTCCCCTCCCTCCCGCCGCCATCCGGTGGAGCGCCGCCGCCTGCTACCACGCGGCCGCCATGCTGAATTGGGGAAACGAAACGGAAGTGGGCGATGGAGTGCTGGCCTGCTCGGGCTTGGGGGGGAATTTTCTTCTCCCTACTACCGTGTCCCTGGGGTTTTCGCCGAGCCGTTACGAGTGGCGAGTGCGAGGGCGGTGCCGCTCGGGTTTCTGGAGGCGTAGGGGTGGAGCGGGGTGGGTAGGTAGGCGAGTGCCCCGCGTCGGACGCGCGCGGACGGAAGGGGGATGTGGGATGCCGGGGAGGGGAAGGAACAGGAAACCTTCGTGTGAACAAACAAAACCCCACGACGAGGAGAGGGGGCGGCGGTGGTGGGGCAGGCCCGGGCCCTCCTGACCTCTGAGCTCTGACGCCCGTCCCTATCTGGGTCCGGGATTTTATAGGCGAGTGCGCGGTGCGCCTGCGTGCGCTCGCGTCTGCCTGCGCGTCGCCGAGCCGCCGAGGTGGTGATGAGGCCAGATGGTGGACCCAACCCAACCCAACCCAGGCGGTGGCGGCTGCCGGTGTTCAAGTGAGAGATCGATCCATTACCTGACTTTGGAACGTTTGCCGAGCACCGTACGCAAAACGAGCGCCGCCGCTGAGGCGCTGACCGCTGGAAACTCGATTTACCCCCGCCAGTGGAAGTGCCGTGCCACGGCTCCCATCACCGACGAAACAACGTGTCTGCAGGCTTGTCCGCGCGTACTTTATTTCTTTTTGTTTCGCCCGCCCAAAAGTCGTCGCAGCGCCCACGCCGCCGACGGCCTGCGCACTCTGGGCACGGCGCGGCGCACGGGCGCGCGCGGTCGAGAACTCCGTCCGTCGGGGCACGCGACGCGAGCCGTGTTCCAAGACGACGACTTGGCTCGATCGCGAGAGGTGAGAGGGCACGCCGGGGCCCCGACGTCCAGTCACCCACGCTGGCTGGAGCGTGGCGTGTCCCGGGTCCCGCCGCCGCCGCCGGGCTGGGGAGGGCAGAGCCCGCGGCCACGGGATGGCTGGCGGGATCGGAGGAGGCGGGGAGGAAAAGGTCAAGAAGGGCAGCGTTCCCGCCTTCCCGGGCGCCGAGGAGCAACCGGCCAAAAAAGGCGGCATGGGCCACCCCATCCTTTCGATCCATTCCCTCTCGCAGCCGATGCGTTGCGCTCAGTGCGGCCGTCTCTTCGCGTTCACGCGCTTCGCAGCTCGCGGAGCCGATGATGATGATGATGCGAGAGGCGTGGACGCGCGGTGGTTTCCGTTGGAGCACTAACTGCCGAACGGCCCCGTCCTTATCAGCTCATCCGGAGCCCGGAAACCAACAACGGAGACAGAAAGCAAATCAGGAATACCCATGCCTCGCCAAAATGGCCTTCGTATTTCACGTTTCCTGCTCATCATTTGCATGAAAATGATGGGTTTTTTTCCCTTCCCAAAGTCGATCAGTTCGTGCACGCCGCCGGCGAGCTTTGTTAGAAGGATTTTGGCCTCTCAGATCGGATGCGCTTCAGCTTATTCAGCTGGCTTATCAGCCACCAAACAGTATTTTCCTCTCACAATAAATCAGCCATTTCAGCTTTTCAGCCGGCTTATAAGCTGAAACGAACAGGCCCACGGAAGCTCGTCGGCGTCCGCACAGTGGCGATGGTGAACGCAGGACAGTGCTAGCCTCGGGCGTTGCCGCGTTGCGTGTCGAGATGAGTAGCGCCTGAAGGTAGAAAAACCCGAGGGCCGAGATGAAGCAGACGACCCTGCAAACACCCGGATGTCAAACCCGACGGATCAGAATCGTCGACCTTAAGATGAAATGCATCACAGTTTATACGTATTTTTTCTGAACGGAAGTTTGTTTTGGACTAGGATACAGTAGCAATATGGCATCAAATCAAACAAAATACTTGGTGAACTTTTGGATTTTGGATTAAAAAATTCTCACTATGCATATCTCTATAGGGAATCGGGCCCTGACTTTGACCCAGCAAAACATGGGCCTCGACGAGAGCCCATGCTTCTCCTCGCCGTTCCCCTGCCGCGCCGGCTCGGCGCTTGCCTGCGGCTGACGAGCCGAGGCATTGCTGGGCAAAAGTGCAAAACCGCCACCATGTCCTCAGCGCACCGCTCGCTTGCTGCTTGCTTCTTTCATCAGTTATTGAAACAGATAGTAGAGGCATGAACAAATTCACGGTGTGCATCGCGCATGAATTATAACCTGGTGTAAGTTCGCCTCTCTTTTCACCAATCGGCTTTACCACTTGCGTGCATCTTCTTTAACAGGACATCTCGTACATCAAGGATCACTAATCTATGCATCGGTGCAAAGCGCAAACGTATTATGCAGCTAGTAGCCCGATGTAACTTCCATTCTACCATGATTGGCCTGCCTAATTGCGTATCATCATCGCTTGTTTACTCAAAAGAGTATCTTGTCCCATCCGAAAACCATGGAGTAATAGTAGTCACTGGAATAACCCTTAATTTCCCTTTAGCTAGAACATATTTCTTACTTACTCCTGCTTAATAGGTGATGCAGCAACATGTCCTGTCTAATGTACATGCGATGCCATTTTCAGGACATTGGTCGACCTGGTGAGAAGCTTTTGTTGACTTGTGTTAAACACCACGGCACACGCTTCAGGCTCACAATAATGATGAGTCAGGATCACCAACTAGTTGCCCCTGATCTGATTTGTTGTGTGATCTTTATAACCGTAAGACTACAGGAGTCACCAATTATTGGGACCAGGCCCGTACCTAAGATTACGAGTCGCCGGTGCAAACATAAACTGGTGGTCCTATATTTTCAATATGCAAATAAGAAAAATGTAGTTAAACTTCACAATGTAATTACCATAATTATTAATGCCTCGTGGGCTTGCGCTAAGCTGCAATTTCGCTAAATGCCGATTGCATCTGCGTCCGCACCGTAGTTTGTCGATGGAAGGTGAGGTGTCGGTGTTTCGTGCCGCCGACTAGTGATTGTACGGCGCGCTCTCCTCACTTCCAATAGCTAGCACACAAGAGATAAGGAACTATACTGATTTGGGAAGATCCCTACGTCCAGTTTTGGCAGGAGTCGTGTTCCTTGGATCGAATGCATTGGGCTTACAACGTGGTGCTTGTAACCAAGCGTTCGTGCGATGCATGGGTGTGTGTGTCAATGAATACGAGAGAGCGAGATGGAAGACCCGGTTCCCTTTATATAGGCTAGGGACCGGGCGACAGTGTTTGGAGAAAAGAGGGGGCTCCCCGACCTCAGAGGTCGAGGGCTGTGCTGTGGCCAGGGCGACCTACCCTTCTCGTCCGCGCAGGGCCTTCTCGCCATATCCTCTTCGTTGCCGTGGGCCCCATGCATCCTGTACGGGGCCCTGTGAGGTGTGGGCTACCTACGCAGGGCTTGGCCGCTTCCACGGTGCTCCTCCATCCCGTCCACCAACCCCATGGCAGTGAACGGGGCGAACGCTATTGCTGACGTCCGTACCCGGGGCGAGTAGGTGTGCCTTTGGTCATCGGCCGGAGCGTGGCATGCCGCTTTCTCCGGCTTTTCCCGACCTCTCAGTGTGCTCACGACCACTCAACGACATGACGCCTGACCCAGCAGGGTCCCACCTCACCTGCAGGCCTGTACCAGACCTAACATGGCGGCCTGACCTTGATTGAAACAGATCACTATGGCGAGGTAGGTGATGATGATGCTGGGGTGCGTGAACGAGTATGGTCTGCGTGGCCTAGTCCTGCAGGTCGTCCTGGGTGGTCCAGACGGTGCAGCCTCACTCTTGGACCCCTGGGCTAAAGGTCAGCCCCCTTCCCCGGGCCATGTCCCGACGTGGGGCAGTCAGAGAGGCCATGCCTCGCATTTAATGCTCTTGGTACGACATCAGTCACCCTTAGTGTTGACACCGGATTTTGACCAGAGTCAACCGTTGTGGATAAGGTTCTGATAGCCGATGAAGGGGAGAGAAAGGGTCCGTTGATAAAGCCGCATTGACCAAGACCAGTCGCGGGTGACCAGGATTCCGGAAGCCGATAGAAGACCGGAGAGATCCCGATCCGAAGCGAAATCAACTCCACCAAATAAGGGAAAGCATGGAGGTGAATCTTTAGTAGTTTTTAGTTAAGTTTGTAATAGTTCATGTCATAATCGACTAGTATTTTAGCTTGCTCCAGGGTATAAATATAAACCCGTGAGCCTTGTAACAATCATCAATCAATCAATACAACCTTTTGGCGCCATGCCGCTAAAACCCTAAGAATAGGAGTAGAGTAGTTTCGACGAGTTCCTTCTTGCGCGTACGACGGCATCGGCTTCAATCTCAGATGAGCTTGTAAATATCTTCACCCGGTCATTACGACCTCTATCAGAACTTTCTAAGTTAAGTCTTATGTTCTGATATTTAGTTGTGTTTCTAGTTATCGAGTTATCTTAGATTGCAAGTAGAACTTTCTAGGCTTTGTCCAATATTCTACTTGTCTTCAACGGTTGCTCACAGTTATCGAATGACTTAGATCTGATTAAGTTGTCTTCATCGACTCCTTGACCTTGTTTAAGCGTTCACCCCTTATTTGGTCATATTGGCTGGTAGATCTTGCATGTTATTATTGTTTTACATATTCTATATCCGATAGATTTTTACCCCTGCCTCTCGTATTGCCAATTGTCGGACCTTTGACGTCAGCACGCTACTGTTGAGAGCCGATGCATCGGCTGGGTATCATCCATATCTCACGGAAGTATGATGACATCATTGAGCTGATAGGGGCACGTACGAGGCCTTGCTGCCGCGAGCTTGTCTGGCTAAGTTAGTGGGCCGAAGTTAATGCCCTCTCACTCTGTTACCTTGTCTAAGTTCAATTACACAGTCATGATATTGATTAGGATTCCATTAGCTTAATCAGCTTGTTAGCAGTAGGCAAGAGGTCCTTGTTCGCTGTGTTCTAATCTTTTAGACTAATAGATTGATGTCAATGCCCTCTTATTTGTGTTACCTTGCCTAAGTTCAATTACACTTATCAAGACATTGACTAGATCTATTAGTCTATTTGATGAGCGCATGGTTAGCAAGGACTTCTATTAGGCTGTTGTTTTACAATACTTTATCTTAGCTCATCGGCTCATATAGCCAGTGGCACATGCCATTAATGATTTATTTATTTACATCGCATGATTACATCGAATACATGTCTATTGTGGTATTTATTCCAAAGAACGTCTACCCATGATTTTGAAAGGCTTCACCGCCGATCGACTCAGGAATTTAATGTTACCTTGACAATTTTCAGGTCAAATTGACTAGCACACCTTGCACCACTCGTGAGCTGATTTGGAGCTTGCACTAGAGTTAAGCAGATCTTCCAGGTCCTCCGTGTTGTTCAACGCAGAAGCTTGAAATTCAGATTTTGCGTCAACATGCTCTTATCACGCCCAGTGGGACAAACAATCAACGAACGTCATTAGTGGGACAAACAATCAAGGAACGTCATTAGTGCTCTTGTATTGCGTTTCATCGGATTTTGTCAGGCTTGCCATTGCTACGCCTAACGGTGAGTGGCAATCAGACGATCATTGTTGAGTTGGTAATCATGGATATGCATCCAATTGTGTTTGAGATATGTTTCTCACACGAAAGACTGTTGGATTGAATTCATGTGCCTGAAACATGCAATGCAGTGAAATGCGAGCTTATTTTGTCATCCCATCATAGCATCATAACGATCGTGTCTGCCAAGATCCACGACAAAGATTAGCTGTTCTGGTTGCTCGTCCCACTGGTGCTACTCCTACTACTACAAATTACTGATACACAGTACAATGTCCATCAACTGATTGAGTAGCGGATACACCGACCTTTGGAATGTCAACAATGTTTCCTTCTTTGTTCCTTTCTTTTTCTCTATTCAAGAGATTGGCTAGAATGTTAGAGCCAGCTTGATATTGAGATTAATCTGAGTCTTTGGTCGATACATGAATTCAAGAATAATTTGTCTGGGAGGTCATACAGCTGCAAGTGTGCAACTAATTCAGATCAAATAAATTACTAATACGTGTCATGTTCAGTTTTATACTTTGGTGTTGTTGCGATAAGAGTTTTTCTTTTCTTTTCATCTTTTTCTATAAGATTTATGTGTCCATTTGACATTTGACCTTATTAACATTTTCATCTTGGTCAGAAAAACTATTTATGATTGGGGGAAGAAAAACTACTGCTAAAGCAACAACAACATGATCATGAATTGAACATCGGAGCAACATAATAAATCCACGGAAAAAGGGCAGGGCAACTCCACAGATGCATTGCCGCCGCCGGCCTCCTCGCTCATCGTGGTGACCTGCTACCGCGTCCGGGGGCGCCCAAGGCACCCAGCTGTGGCCTGGTGGTCATCATCACCATTCCCGAGGGAGTGATGCTGGCCATCAGGCTCCCCGGAGGGAGAGCCTGGATCTGGCTCCTCCTGGCAGCAGACACCCCTGCATCTGCTGCTGCCACGACCTCCGCCGTCGACCTGGTGGCCATCAGGCGCGCTGGGACACCAACAAGTGGATGGTCCTGCCACTGTCTGCAGCGGCGACCGGCACCATTGCTGCTGGCGACGTGGACGCCAGCTTCGTCGTCTTGGTGGTGGACATCAAGGGCGCCGGCGGTTACACCTGGGCCGTCATCAAGATAGAGTAGAGATCTCCTGTGGGTTTAATTAACCATCATCAAGATAGGTTATTGTTACCGACGCTATTTTTAATGGGAGTTTCATGGACAATAAATGAGTTGACACGTAGGCAATTTTGATGACATGGCACACTAAGAGATGAAATTATGTATTATGTGAGCTATTTCATCTATGAACTAAATACATTCATACTTATGTGACACTCTTGGAAACATAAATATGAAACTTTACGTGGCCTGAGTGAATTTGGTTTCAGTGTCTGAGTCACTCGCATGCTTGGCCTACCCCCTTCAATCTATTCTTTTCTTATTTCGAGAATACGCAGTAGATTGTACTTTGTGCATAAGACAACACCCTCATGCCAATGGCTCAAGCTCTTCTGTATCCAGTTCATGGTCATTTCTTTACTTTATTTATTTTTTTCACTGTATTCCTATTTGTTCAGGTAGACCTTGTCATTGATTGTCTTTTGTTAATTACATTATTACTATTTATTTAGTCAAAATAGATTAAGGTGCAGGTTAATTGCCCTCTATTTTGCTACATGATCATATAAGGTCCTCCTTTCAAGCAGTTGGTGTTTAGGATGACCACTTCATAGTTCATACTAGTAATGTAGTACACATCCAATTTGGGACTCATCATTTAGGTACTTATCTTTACTTTCTACAAAGTTTATGGCATATAGAGTAACGAAGTGCAGCTCATACCTGCTTCCATTTCCTATATATTATACATGTGTTTTCTGATAGGCCTTTGAAATTTATCTTACTACTTAACTTATGATATGAGATCAACGAGCTCCACATCACAATCAATAACAAAGACATCTAAGCCAGTTGTCATTCTATTTGTTTGAAAAGCGCAAAACCTTTCAGTATATTGCCACTTATACACAGGCCAAAATCTTACATGCCGAACATAATCCACTTCATTTATTTATGCAGTATGCCCAAAAGTTTTTGAGTGCATACATCTTTTAAATGCAAAGATATCTGAGAGACTTCATATGTAATGCGCTGTACATTGTCATGGGTGACTTCTTCATCCAGGCAAGAAATGAGTTGCTTTAGTAAGTTTGTACAATGATATTCCCAATTAAAGGTGTTACAATCAAGTCAAAAGCGATTGGTAACCTCGTATTTTCCATGAAAACAGTGAAACTATGCTTGATGTTTTTGCAAGGAACAATGATATTCTCAACTAAAGGTGTTATAATCAAGTCAAATGCCATCGGTAACCACATATTTTCCCCAAAAACAATTAAACTATGTTGGCTGCTTTTGCCAGGGCTGTTGAAAATTAGAATTCAATGATGCCCACCCACTATGAAAATTTTCAAGTCTGCTACATCATTTTTTTTCAAAATTCACATAATCCAAATGCAGAGAACAAGCAGCTCATATTCTTAGATGGAATCTTTGTAAACTAAACTTTATTCTTTTATGTGCCAAAGAATGATGGATGGAGAATGGATGGAGGCAATGAAGCGAGATGTTGACAGCACAGTCAAAAAGCCTGTTTGAATGAATATCTGAATCGATAATGCTTCGCGGTGTTCATCTCCATTTCCAGCCGCCTTGATCGACGGCAACGCCTGAAGGATACGGTTGTCATTTCGCTCTTGCACATGTGTTTAGGGCTGTTTGGATATCAGGGCTAAAGTTTAGCCCTATCACATCAGATGTTCGGATGCTAATGAGGATGATTAAATATGAGCTAATTATAAAACTAATTGCAGAACCCCTGGGTTAATTCGCGAGACGAATCTATTAAGCCTAATTAATCCATCATTAGCAAATGGTTCCTATAGCACCACATTGTCAAATCATGGACTAATTAGGCTTAATAGATTCCTCTCACGAATTAGTCTCCATATTTGTAATTAAATTATGTTTAATACTCCTAATTAGTATTTAAACATCCAATGTAATAGGACTAAAGTTTAGCCCCTACAGCCAAACACCCCCTGGTCTGAATCATAGTTACATGTCACTGGATCATCCGTTCTTTTTCCTCCCCAACGTGTCGCACCAGCCAGCGAGGGAAGTTCGCAGCCGACCAGCCGTCGGATCTCGATCCGGCCCACCACGTCCCTCCGCCGAAAGGATGAGCCCCACTAATCACCCAGCGGCCCAATCAATCATCACAAAACCAGCTTAATTAACGGAAAGAAACGGAGGGAAAAATAAATAATGGCGGCGCACCCGTGCTGACCTCGCTCGGCTTCGGTCCTACCGCCGCCGCGTCGTGGGAGGAGAAGAATCGAACCGCTTCCCTTCCCCACCCCCCTTCCGGGCCTCTCCGGAGTATTCCCTCCACCGCTCTCGCCGTCGTCTCCTCGCTCTCCGATCCCGCCTGCGAATCCTGGGTTCCCGCATGGACGACGCCGCCGGCGCGGAGGCCGCCGCCAACGGCGGGATCGAGGGCTCCGCCGACCCCTGCAGCTCAGGCGCCGCCGCCGGGCACAGGCTCTCCGTCCACCAGATCGCCGGCGGCGGGAAAGGTCCGTTGTTCTTCCCTCCCCTGTGCCCCGGGTTGCGCGCGCTAGGTTCCGTGTGCTGTTGTTATAGCCGTGCGATTAGCAGCCCCGGTTTGGATAGCGATGTCATTACGCCGTAACGCCGATGCCGTCAGTCGGCGTTTTGGATTGCATCACGTGTCGTGTCTGTGCTCAACGGAAGTTGATTAGTACTTTGCAGAATTCAGAAATGGTGTCTCGCTAGGATTTGATTTGCTGGGCAATGTTGTGTTTGTGTCGTGGTTCAGAAGCTATGGTGCTGTTTGGGATGTGGACTTGCAGTCAGGGAAAAGTATGCTGTTTTAATTGGTATTCTAGTCGTTATGAACTCTTATCAGGCCTGAAATACTTGTTCTACTGAATTGGACTTGATGCTTGATTGCTGCAATTAGGAACCATTTGGATGAGTCATGTAAGAATACACAGCATATTGAGTTTTGCATCCTATTGGGCTGTGTAGTACACACTTGTCGTGCTTGATCTCAGAGGACAGTCAATTTCTCCTACACTTGTTTGCTCATCTTAGCTTCAAGGGATGTGATATTATTTTCTTGTGCACTGAGATTCACCCTTGCCTGTCACTATAGAATATAGTTGTTTCTAGATTGGCCAACCTTTCTTTTCTCATAGAAATGGAGAGTATAGAGAATTGAAGAAAACACCCAGGTTTTTTTGAGGGTTATTGGATATCGTTGCATTTTGATAGGAAGGTGTAGTTTCACTTTATTTTGGTTTGAATTTTTAAATGCTATATATGCTACTTTTATGTCCTAATAAAGTGCAGCAGGTCATCCATTTGTCTCACTATTAATTCCTGCCTTTTCAGCTGCTGATATCATCTTATGGAGGCGAGGGCGTGTTACATTTGGTGTTATATTTGGTGCTACTATGGCATGGTTGTTGTTTGAGAAGTCTGGGCTGTCATTCTTGACTATCTGCTGTGATATATTTCTCATCTTGATAATTGTGCAGTTCATACGGGTTAAAATAGCTGGATTGCTAAATAGGTAAGGAACCCAATTCCTTCTATTTCAAATTTTGATGGAAATGCCTTTTAGTGGCTTTCTTACTTGTCAATTATTTGCAGGCAGCCTAGGCCACTACCAGAGTTAGTTTTATCAGAGGAGATGGTTAGCAACGCTGCAGCTTCATTCCGCGTCAAAGTTAACAACATGCTAATGATAGCGCATGATATTACTCTTGGCAATGACTTCCGGCTCTTTTTCCAGGTTAGCCATCATGCAGTCACTTATCCTTGTTGATTATTTGGTATTCCTGTAGTTGCTGAGACAGAAAATTCTCTTCACAGGTTGTGCTTGTCCTTTGGATGTTATCTGTGATCGGCAATTTCTGCTCTTCTATCACTCTTGCTTACATAGGTATGTTCTGCATGTATCATAATTCAAGCTCACTATTGTACCTTACACATTTAGGAATATACAGTATCAAGGGGCAGGCAGAATCTTATTTCTTTCTTTCGTTCATCTGAATTATAGTGCTAATTCTGCGATGGATGCACGACAGGAACCATTGGTTTGGTCACAATACCTGCATTGTACAACAAATACCAGGGCCATGTGGATAGGTATGCGGGGATGGTCCACCGGAATATATCAAGGCATTACAAGATAGTTGACGAAAATGTGATCAGTAGACTACCGAGAAGCTTTATGAGAGAGAAAGAAGACTGATACTCGAAAACGTGAGCATGTGAAGCTACTCAAGTAATTTTGTACCTACATTCACGCGGCGTGAAACTTGAGATTTAGGAAAATAGAAAAGAAATGTAGCCTGCTGTAGATACCGTTGCAATTTACTCAAGAGCAATAAAGTTTGAGACGAAAAGGTATGCAGAAATATATAGCTCGTATAGTTTTCTGTCAGCTTTTTTCAACAACCTGAGCTGAAGATTGTTACTCCCTCCATTCCAAATTATAAGTCATTTCAACTTTCTTTCAAGAAAGAAAGTCAAATCATTTTATATTTATTTGATCAAAATTATAAAAATTATAGAGAGGATCACAAAGATTTATAGCACCGAATAATTTTACTATGAAAATATATTTAAAGAAACTAATTGGTACTTATTTGGTATCATGAATATTAATATTTTATTGTATAAATTTAGTCAAACTTGATATGATTTGACTCTTAAAAAATTGGAATGACTTATAATTTAGAAAATTGGAATGACTTATAATTTAGAACGGAGAACGGAGGGAGTATTTTTTAGCACAAAGCAGTTATCATGGGAATGTGGAAGTGATTCCATAAGCTTGTCAGGCTATATGATATCGTGCCATCTGACAAGTGAACCTACTGCAAATGTTAGCATTATGTTACTTTTAAATTCACTATGATGCTGATGGAATTATCATTGAACTCGTGTGAGGCATAAGCAAACCAGCGAACAAAGTTAAAACCTACTCCCTCCTCGTTTCATTTCAAATTGTAGGTTGTTTTGATTTTTTAATTTCATAGATATTATTATATATTTAAATATACACTGTATCTAAACATATAGCAAAAACTATACACTAAAAATGCTAAAACGACCTACAATTTATAACGGGAGTATGTGTCAGCAGTCAACTCAGCCCTGAACCAGTTTAACGGTTACTCTTCTCCATGTGAGATGACAATTGGTAAACACACGGCAAACTGGGTATCTGACAGGTAGTTGCTCTTTCGTCAGTATTATAAAATAAAGTGACTAATAATTGAAAGCGCTTCTCAATTTCGCCAAACCTTATTCATTGGACGTTATACCACAAGTGCAAGACATGGTTAAAGATTAAAATGTCGTTCGATACAATCATATAGTTGTATTGTTACACAGGATAGCAGCCATCATAAACTATAAGACCATTCATTTCTCAAATTGTGAAAGCATCTCCTGAGCAGTCTTGCGCCAAATCTCATACAGATCATCCGAAAACAGAACAAAATGCACCTGCACATATATTTCACACTGAATTATCTATATGTTTAATCAAAATAATTGACAAGCCTTCATAGCAAAAGGGGCACTGAAAAATACTTTCATATTTATAGAAACACATGATCATTATAGTTTGTCCACTTTTCCAGAACTAAAAGTCCATAGCAGTTGTGGTTATACACATTCGGTCTATTTATCTGTGTTCTATAGTTAGTTGTACCAATGGCATTATGACTCTTTGAGTATCCGACTCCAAGTTCCACAGATGTATATTACTGAAATATGAAAAGTTTAGAAGTAGAACTGCAGCTAACCTCTTTGATATCATCTGAAAATTGTTGTGCAGTAGAAACAGCTATTTTTGACGCTTCTTCGGGAGGATAACTGCATTAGAAGTCAAGTCAAAATTTACAAATTAGATCCTGCAAACAGAAAAGGACCCAAGCGCACAAAAGTTAGGTACATGAGAGATAACTAAACTTGGCACATACCGGAAAATACCACAAGATATAGCAGGGAATGCAATATACTGAATGCCATTCTCTTTAGCAAGCTTCAAACTATTTCTGCAATTACCACAAGCAGTTCAACATAGTTTTTCAGTGATTCAGCAACAAGCACAGCTTTCTTTTAAAATTCAAAGATGATGACTTACTCATAGGCATTCTTTAGTGACACCTCAGGATGCTTGTCCATGTCATATATGGGCCCAACAGTGTGAATCACTCGGGACACAGGAAGCTTGAAAGCTCTGCGCACATTTAATATCGAGTGAGGAAATATGTAGACTTTAGAAGGGATCATTCCAATTTGTTACGAAATAACCGAAATGAATAAGACAAGGTACTAACGGAGTAATCCTAGCTTCTCCAGTCGGGCAACGAACTCCTGGTTTGACCTCTGGAACTTTGCGGCATGCTTCTACTAATTCTGATCCAGCAGCTCGATGTATAGCTGAGATAAGGATTCAAAATTTATATTAGATAGTCCATCAAAGATAAATTAAATTATAGCAGTTCTTGATAGCATGCTATTACTTGTTACCTCCATCAACACCTCCACCTCCTAGCATACGCTCATTAGCAGCATTAACCTGCAAAATAAATGCCAGTTATCTCCCTCATTTTCCGATTACATATAGGGATGAAATAGAGCAAAAAACAACAACAATAGCATCATGCTTTATAACAAAAATGGAAGGTCATTCTTCAAAGTAGCAGCACAATTGTTAAAATATATAACCACAACATAGATCATAGGTAATTTGAATTATCAACCATATTGCATTTGTCGCAATAGGTGATGGCCTACAAAATCTGTTGAAACTGGCGACAAACCTAGCGAGGTTTCTTTCCATAAGATGATAGCTGGCTAGGTTAGGCATTTCTGTTTTAGATCTGTATGTTTTCAGTTTAGTTAAAAGGCTCAGGATTATAGAATCATTATCATACTCTATCCGTATTCGCTACTGATCACATGCATACTTGGTTCAGATCCCATTTCTAGAATATTGTCCAACGGGATCAGGCCACACAGATCAATTTAAACCAAAGTGCCATAGTTTCCATTTTCAGAAGCCAGGCAGGCACTAGGCTGCAGCCAGGAAATGTAAACCATCTACTAGATATAGTCATAGTCATTCCACCAAGCTGAAGATAGTGGATAAGATTGCAATAGAATATATGCATGCACACAAGGTTAAGGGTGATGTAATCATTTATCCGCGGAAGCAACTGATTCGGATTAAACAAATGGAAGTGTCTCTGTCTAACTCATCCCGTTCAACCTGATCTAAAATTCACCACCGAACTTTATAACCAGCTTCCGGAATCAAAATGTCCTCCTACCATAAACTAAGATCGTACCAGTCAGGGCCTGTTTGGCTCACTAGTGTTAAAGTTTAACACCTGTCACATCGGATGTTTGAATGCTAATTAGGAGTATTAAATATAGACTAATTACAAAACTAATTGCACAGATGAAGTGTAATTCGCGATACGAATCTATTAAGCCTAATTAGTACATGATTTGACAATGTGGTGCTACAGTAACCATTTGCTAATGATGGATTAATTAGGCTTAATAGATTCGTCTCGTGAATTAGCATAGGGTTCTGCAATTAGTTTTATAATTAGCTCATATTTAGTTCTCCTAATTAGCATCCGAACATTCGATGTGACACTGTTAAAGTTTAACACCTCGTATCCAAACACCCCCTCAATCGATTTGGAATCTGCAGGTACTGGTGCACGCCCACGCTATCACCAAAATCAATCGAATCACCAAGCATATGTTCGGAATCAGGATCGCGCCCTAACCGCGAACGCAAACGACAGCATGGGGAACGAGGCGCGGGACACTTACGATGGCGTCAGTGGCGCCGTCGACGGTCCAGAGGGTGATGTCGCCCTTGTGCAGCTTCAGCGCGCCGGCACCCGGCGCGGCCGAGAGCCGGAACGTATCGCCACCCCCGAACCCCGAGGCCGCCATGGAGAAAGCCCTCGCCGCGAGAATGCTAGACCCCAGCCGCCCCCGCCGCCGCTGCCACTTTGGGAGGGGAAGTGGGAGCAGCGACCGCGTCAGGAAAAATCTAGTGGCCGCACGCGACATCGCGGGGGAGTCAGGGAGACACTCTGAGAGAGCGAGGCCGCGTTTTGCCTCTCGTGGAGCCTGGAGCTCTGGGCCATTGTGCTTAATTCATGTTGCTTACTGGGCCTAATTTGGGCCCATTAACTTTGTCTGTCAGAACAACTGCCCTTTCTATTATGCTTTTCTGTAAACAGTTAGAGCCGCAGTGGAAGAATGAGGCTCAAACTAGTGAACGATTCAAGGCGTGGGATTTATTGAAACACATAAAGTCATCATCGCGTTTGCGTATTGGTGACTTCAATGAAGTTTAACATCAAACGGAACACAATGGTGTGCAGAAGATGGCCCATGTATGCGATATCTATGCCTTTGCCTTGACTTGAGTGTGTATTGGTAACTTCAATGAAGTTTTACATCGAGCAGAACACGATGGTGTGCAGAAGATGACCTATATATGAGACCCCTCCGTCCTAAATGATAAGTTGTTTTGATTTTTCTAGGTTTATAAGTGTTTATATGCATCTAAATATAATATATCTAAATGCATACAAGCATCTATAAATCTAGAAAAACCTAAACAACCTATAATTTGAGATTTAAGACGGGTTACGAGGACCATAGTTGGACATACTGAGAAGCCTTCAAACAGGTGTTCAGGTTCCCGTGGGCAAACGGTGAGCCACCTCGCGGTCGCAGCGGCAGCATCAAACCATGCACCAATCCTGCTACGATGGCGGCACGAATCAGGTCCACATAATGAGCTTATTGAACTGAGATAATACTGTCTTCCAAAATTTTGAGTATCGATTCCAACCACCTTATAAATATGTTCCAAGTACATAATATGCTCCCTCAAAGGTATATATCCATGAATTACAGGGTCAAATTGGAGAAATCAACACTTTTTGGCATAATAAAGTAGAAACAATGCCACATTTGTACTGTCACAATTCTCAGGATCGATTCATCGATTCCGACCATCTTATATATATGGAAAAGTTAACTATATTGATTCCTCAAAGGAGATTTTTCATATATATCCATGAATTACAACGCCAAATTGGAGAAAAATATTTTTTTGGCGTAAAGTAGAAATAAAGCATATTTTGTTTTTTCAAAAATGAAATCGCAAGATGCACAACAAAACCCTATACTAGTTCTTACCCAACTAAGAAATAATGGGTTGATACTGAATAGGTCAAACTGCAATGATGCTCTTCAGTTTCTTGCCTGTAGACCATCTACAGGTTCACATGGTGGTTGATCAGCAGTGGGAGCCTGAGCCATTTGTCATGACGCTTTTGCACCTTGGCAGGCCTCAGGAACGTCCAAAATGTTCATCCAGCCATCCACACACGCCTTCATCTGTAGGAGATGTTCATCTGTAGGCATTTGTGATTTTGCACCTAGTGCCATCCTTCCCTCAGCAGAGGCTTGAATAAAATTGAGACGAAACCTTCAACGATTTAACATCATCAATTACAGTCCATGACTGTTCCTGGAGTTTGGCAGCCTCAGCAATGTCCGAGTTGCAACCATACACATGGATTGCTAGTCGCCTACGCTTTGGAGCCGATGATCTTATGTATGTATTGTACCAAGCGATAACATCAGCCTTCTGAATCGTCCGAAGCTCTTCAGCTTCCAGTTTTGGCATATCAAACAGGTACCTACAGGTCCACAACATCATACCAGGATACATCTAGTCATTTTGGTGCACCAAAGCAGAAATAATAAGGTTTAATTTCAGGGTCGTCCAAAGCAAATGGAAGTCTTTTGTTAAAGCACGCATACAATGATACATCTTAAGTCAATATTTTTCATAGAATACTACATTTTACAAACCTTAATTAAAGGCTGACCAATTTCCATACTAGACTACCACAAAAAGATGTTTAAAATACCACAGGTAACCAAATGATGCATGATGTCCAGAGTTCGCTAGTAACTCCCTAATGTTATTTTTGTTTACATAAAACCCTCTCTCTTCCTTAAACCAGATCACTTTTTACCAGAGCTCACTATCACACAGGTTAAGCAGGTTTTGCTGTTCGGCACGACTCCATGGCACCTGACGTGGACACAGGTGCATGGTGCTGGCAATGACTTCAACTACGTCATCAGCCTCATCTGCTGCAGCTATGGCCTAACACTCATGCTGTTTTGTTGAGCATGCCAGGCAGCAGCAGTGGTGGCAGCAGCAGTGGTGGGAGTGTAAGAAGGTAGAGAAGTGATCAGACAAAAACAGAAGTCCTTTTTGAACCCACGAGGTACAAAATCCAAACAGCGATGCTAGTTTTAAGCACAATCCCTCAATTTTACGCAATAGCAACAGCCGTAGGCCAATGTAAGTCTGATAATCACTCATGCTTTGTTACAGCACTGCATGATTCTCTTTTGAGAACCAGAAGTTTTTTTTCCTTGCAGGCATGACATTTCATAATACTATTTTGTTTTCATTTTCTTCAAACATGCACTAATCATCATAGCAATGGTTTCAATGCTTGACCAAAACAGTAGTTCCACAAATTTTCATGCAATACTTTTCAAAAGCAGGATATGTTGTCTCCCAACAGTCGTTGTCAGGTGAAGTGGTGGATGAGTGTTTGTAATTGTTGTTTTCTATTTCATGTTTTTACCTTCTCTATCAATACAATGACGGCAAGTAACCTGCTGGCTTCAGTTCAAAAAAAAAAAAGCAGGATATGTGGGAAAAGAAATAGTACCTTTTATCAACAATCTGAGACCAATAATCACCAGTTTGGTAGCTAAGGGAAGGTTCCTTTTCCAGTTTATCAGCTATTAAACCACTTCTATGGTGCTCGAAAGTCTCATCGTCGAGCCCGTCCTGAGTACACACGTGTTGAAGCACGAGGATAAAATTATTAGATGAAAATTTTAATGGTTTTCCAGCTTCCAGAAACAATGTAGTTTGGCCCAAAAAAGGAGAGGCAGGAAAATGGATAGAACAACATGTAAATATTGAAATTCCACAGCCATATATGAACAAAATGTTAGTCAATGGAGCAGGTAGAGCTCCTTGGTCGGCTGTATGGCCACTGCCTGCCGTATAAGGCAGCAGTGCCATGAGTAGTGGGCAGTATGCCCTGTCTTGTACGTGGTACTAGTAGTTGGTAGTGTAGTTGGTAGATACACTCATAGCTTTGTGTACTCTACTTTGCCTTTGTGCTCTATAAAGAGTAGATGAGCAGCTGCAGCTCAAGTAGTTCAGCAGCACCAATTGATTCAGTTTGTGTGTGTGCTCTGTTCTCCTATCCCCTTCTCCTACCTCCAGCTCTAGAGTGTGCGTGTGTTTGAGGGTGAGCTCAGGGAGCTTACCTTGGCCATTGCCAACACAAAATAGCATGCACTTTGAGATATTTTCTTAGAGTTTCTGGACCTCATGAATAGAACATGAAGTAACTCTTAAGTTAAAGGAAGTTTGCATAAGGCCATGTCAATTCTGATATTTAGTAATTGAAGTACTCTCTCCGTTCCAAAATAGTTCATTTTAACTTTGTCCTAAATCAAACTGCTCTAACTTTCACCAAGTTTTTAGAAACATATATTAACATCTATAGTACCAAATAAATGCACTATCAAGATATATTTCATGGTGGATTTAATGAAATAATTGTATGTTATATTGGTTCCTTTTCCAATAAACTCGGTCAAAGTTAGAGAAGCTTGACATAGGACAAGCTAAAGTGAACTATAATTTGGAATGGAGGGAGCATGCAGATTAGCCTACACTGTCCGTCAGATGCAAATAAAAAAATAGACTAATATAATAAGCGACTAAGGCCACATGCAACACAGGATGCTTAGCGGACGCTTAGCGGTATTTAATCCCCTTGCCATGGTGTAAGCCAGCATTAGGGAGCGCGGGCGCTTGTGGGCCAAACCAAACCTTGATTAGGCGTTCAGCATTTCATTTGGGCATCATGTGAAAAGTGGAGGCAGGCGTTTGGGGCCAAGTAAAACCGCTTGAGCATACTGTGCACGTATTGGACTGAGGAATGCTTAAGCAGGCTCCTAAATTATCGAGCTATTTAAGCATCATAAAATAGTTGGTCCTTCTGTAGGCTAGGACTCTTGTATAGACGCTTGATGATGTAGCACTTGTGCTCTCTCTTGAAGTGTCTATATAAGTGTCTTTGTATACATGCCCTAAAGAAGAGATGTTCCAAAATACGGCAGAATCATAGAACCATACCAGCAGAGTAGATAGACCGTTGATGAAGTTATCAATCCGACTTTGCAGGTAAATAGGGCTGTATTTGGAGGACATAACTCGAAAACAGTAAGCCAACATCCGGTAAGTCATCCGTGGGCTAGAGTCCACAGTATAGCCAAGTTGCTCCTTCGTTCTATTAAGAATAGCAAGAAAATTAATTAATAAAGACATTTAAAATTATAAACAGTAGACAAGTTTATAATCTTTCCAGGAAAAATAAGTAAAGTCCTAAACCAGCATATTTGTAAATAACTATATTCTTCATATAACAATTATGTGAGTGCAGTTATTGTATCGTGGAGCAGGATGACATTAGTTACTCTAACTCATCTAAATAACAAAGTGTGATATTATACCTCAACTGATCAAAGCAAGGTTCTTCAATAATGCTGCTAAAAAGATCTGTAATAGCCCTGAGCCTTGTTGCCTCCTTTCCAATGTCTTGCTCAATTGGGAAATAGACCTGACAATAATAAGCATACATTAGAACGCTATATTATCACCCTTAAGGAAAGAAATAATGCAGGGTTCCTGGGTTTCAGCTGGGCTGCACTTGTTTGAAATTAATCCTTTTGTGTGAAACATTGCTCAGTACTAGCAAAAGCCATCGAGCAGGAAAAGACCACCTAATGTGTCACTGACATGAGCCCCTACTACCTAAACACCACGTATCATTCTAAGAACAGATACGAGCCTAATTTAGAGGTGCACCCTTTCAGAATGTGGTTGCATTGTTCATGGATAGCCTTCCAGAACAGATAAAAGAACGTTGCCAGCAGGGACGCTGTTACCATATAATCAGACATTCCAATCACATCTATAGAGAACACGCAAAAAGGGCTGTACTATATATCAGAATAAAACCACACCTCAACCACAGAATTTTCTTCAAGATCATTCTTCACGCGCACACTTCTAACGAAGTTTGCACCATTAGGGATGCAAATAACTCGTACCCCATGCCTTGCTTCCTCTGGCAGTGTCTGAGCTGACAAAGTATTGCGGAATATTTTTGATATATTAATTGCCTCCTCTTCAGACAGGTTGCCATGACAGAGTCCCTCAATGTGTAACTGCATATGTGCAAACAGAGAGTGGTTTTACATTGTCTAGAAAACAAGGTAGCATGGAACAAAAGACTAGTAAAAGCATTCTTTATCAGAAACACACTTGTCAACAGACATCCTTCATCTTCAAACATCATTAAGAAAAGGTGGTAGCAGAAGTACTGGAGAGAAAGAATGTAACACAATGGAGGTCATTGACTTCGTACCTGGGAAAGGATCTTCGGTACAAATGTTACTAGATCAGTAAATGTTAAGTTCATAAGAACTTCGAGTTTTTCATCAACATCCCAAAATATTTCACGCAAGACTTGTAGCCTCAAGTAGGTAGAATGGCTCATAGGCTTCATGTTAGTGTTCTTGTAAGCTCTTTCCAAATCTTCCTTGATGACCTGGTGAAAGCAAGGTGAAATATCAGATGAAATACCATCATGCAGAAGTTCATTAAATTGTTGGCATCTTCTGGAAATATTATTTCAACTCTTACAGAAGTTAACTAGCAGGCATAAGAGGAGATAGAAAAGCATATAAGTTTGCTAAAACTAGCAGCTAAGGTGAAAAAAGTTCAAGCTAGCACCTTGCTCGCTCCAAGCTACCAGTGGAAAAAATCCATAGACTATGGCTGCCAGTTGCCAGGTGCAACAAACCGAAGCAGAGCCCAGAAACAACTCTTATGGAACATGGTTAAACAAGCATTTAGGGACAAGCTTGTTGGCAATTTTTGTCACCGGAAAATAACTAGGCCCAGAAATAAGACAATGTCATGAAAACTCTTTCAGAGAAGCAAAAGGAGATAAACAAACAAACAGATTCAGAAATATGAAACCCAAAAAAGAAAGACAAGTCCAATCACTTTTTGTGGCACATAGTCAGAAAATAGCAATGTGCAAATTAAAGGGAGTACCAAAACCTGCTTGTCAATTGGATATATGATTTTTTTTAAGCTTAAAAATTTCCATTCTCCAAGGAAATGTATTGTTGCACAGAAGTTCCACTTATAAGGGGAGGAAAACTTATAATGGATGTACAGAAATTAGCACTGATAATTCTGGGACTTTCATCATATGCCATTTGTCATGTTACCTAAAAGGCTAAAATAAAAGGTTCACACAACAAAGCTAAGACTTCCAAGCAAGCATCAGAACTCAAAAACATTCTGACAGCCCTATTTCACAAGAAGTTCTACATAAAATACATTACCTCAAACCTATCTGTCTTCGGAGAAAAGGATCGAAAAGCAGACAAGATGTTGGACAGCAGGGTTGGAAGCTTATCATTGTAACCATAAAGCTTTATCTCAAGATTGCTACCAACAACAGACATCGAAGTCTCCAGTTTAGCCACATAAGCCTGGGAAAGCGGAGAGTAATAAATCAAAAGGCAACATAAGCCTGAGAAAGTGAGGAGTAATAAATCAAAAGGCAACATAAGCCTGAGAAAGTGGAGTGTAATAAATCAAAAAACAGATAAGATAGGTAAACAGAATTAACAGAGGAAATAAAACTGTAGATACCAAACAGAAGAAAAATATAAGGTTGGTATTGTGGACTTCTAATTCTCTGATATCATCAGAGGACCAAGGCAACTAATAGGGATTCAGGCTTTAGTACGTGGTAGCACAGCATTTTTTTAAAATATTGAATGAGTGATGAAAAAAGAACTCCCCAAGCACATGCACAATAGCATATGAGATGTTTAGCAACTAACAGCAGATTCATCATAATTTTAAGGAATATTACTCTTGAGACATATCACCAAATCCTCACATGAAGAACATTACATTAGCATCCTCTGCAGATACCCATCCTAACTTGGATCTTCCCATTTACTCCATATCTAGTTCTCTTCATTGTTATTAGGATTCAGTTTAATAGAAAAAAGAATCAAAAAAGAAATGAAAGTAACCACAACACAATTTGTAAAAACGTATTCAATGTACCAATCTAGAAGGTGAATTTGGGGTTCAATGTTGGCATAACAAGAGCAGACTTCTGTCATATGATTAGAGAAGTAGACAAATTCAACAATACCAACCTGATAAAGGACCTCATTAAGTTCATCTTTGAGAAGGTTTGCGAACAGCTCTGTCAGAACAGAGTTTTCAAGGCTGCTACAGCCATCATTGACAGAAATCAAAAAGTAAGTGTTCGCACGAGGGACATTAAATGTCATGTCCATCTTGTACCAGAGCTTTATGAATGGCTCATCCACAATGCAACGAGGGTTATCATCACTTGAGGATCTAGGATAGTTTGCGTTTCGCAGAGTGAAGTCCCCTGGAATAAATTCATTCTTCCTAGGTAAATGTAAATTAGGATCTATTTGTACAGGATTTCGCCAACTTTCAATCAAAGATGATGGGATGTCCTCCTCAATGTACTGTGAACCAAACCATGGCTCACACTGAATAGCTGCATGCAACAAACTGCATTAGAATTGCAAACTCACAAGGCAATCAAGCAAGAATACGCAATTGAACTGATACTTGTTCTCATGACTACCCTTTAGCTACTGTTGTTATGTCATTAAAAGTTTGAAAGTAGCAACTCCAGCAAGCTGATCTCTAAAATAATTATACAAATAGAATGAACCCATAATGGGAAATTTATGCAGCCAAGTCAAGGATGGTAAAAATCAATGCAGTGCTACAGAAACCTACAAGCCACAAAGGTATAACGCCTCAGGGCTTGCCATTCCTTACTAACTACAAATGCATGCATACAGGAGATGCGCAGACACCCACCTTAAGAGCTGGGCTGAGTTGTTTTTATGTATACTGAATGCAGACTTTTCTATCTTGCTACTCATAAATTTAGGGTACATATTGTGATTATTCACGAACTTAGACTACAAGGGTCTTTGGTTATACAGTTATGGGTCAGCTAGCAGTTGTGCTGTGTAGTGCTGCAAAATCCATTTAGATAATTTTAGTAAGATTTTGCTATTATGTTTAAAGAATATGCCTCCCAATAATGTTATACCCAAGAGCAGTAAAACGAAAGTGCGCTGAAAAGACACATTCAAGAGCAGCCTATGTGATAGCTACAAAAGACAATATATAGGTAACAGTGCATTTTGCATAAACGAGTGTTCACTAGCTTGTCACAGAAGCAAAGGTGCTTTAAGATACAAGACAATCAAAATGCAGAAAATGGCATCATAAAAAGATTACCTTGTGACTGCTTATCAAATGATCTACTGAGTACGTCAACTCTCATGTTATCCGGATTGAAGAAACACAAAGCATGCTTGACTAATTCCGGATCCCAGTCCTCATGTATATACTCTCCACAAACAATGTGCTTCTCAGAGTAAAAAAGCATATTTTCTGCAGAGAAAAACTCAGTAAACATGGCACTGCTACATAAACTAAAGAGAAACAAGTATGAAAAGAAAAGGTTAAGACCTGCAAGATCAACTGCATAATCATCTGGAGGTTGCTCTTCTGCGAATCTGAACTCCATGTTTCCAATGTCCTGAAGTTCCTTAAATATCCATTCTTGTGGCTCAGACTGCTTAAGCAACTTTATGTATTGGTACACAGAACCAATGACCTCAAATACCTGCAAAAAGTACATGATGTCCAATATTATAGAAGGGTACGGCAAATAAAGTAGCAATATCTAAAAAACAAATAATATCACAAATGCACTTTCTAAAGGCCAATAACATAGTAAAAATAAAACATGAAAACAAGCTATGTGATTCTTCCAAAAAGGCATGCATTCACTTAACCCAGTTAAAGTAACAGCCTGATAACTAACATCAGTGAAGGTTTATAGCAGGTTTGAGCTTTGTCTTGGTTCTGATGGTTTGTTTGGAAGGGAAGAGGAGATGTAGCCTGTTTAGCTCTTTCCTGAAGCTTTTTCCTTTTTAGGGTACTTTGGTGCCCCTTTTGTCGTTATCATGTACAGTTCCTTCTTTCTTTTTAATATATTTCACAGTGGGGGCCTCCCCCACTTTACAGTTTTCAAAAAAAAAAAGAAACATTGGATAATCTGCATACATTTTTCAGCCCTGAATCAGTAAGGTGGATAGACATTTCAAAGATGTAGGCATACGAGGACCGTTCTGATCCTCCACTTCCGACACCAGCACTCAATGAACTTGCCCAACCTTTAGCTTTCAAGAAATAAAGCAAGCTTCCCTTGCCCTCTGAAAATAAAAACAAAATAACCTGTTGTTAGGATCATAAGGAAAGTTTGCTATATCTGCTTCAAGTTCACATTAAACTAAGTAAATAACTATCAAATGCATTTGATCATTTTCATTATAATTTGATAATTTGATTCAACAATGGAAAGAGATTCCTAGAAGACAAGCACACAATGAAAATTCAAAAAGAAATTCTAGAGGCTAATATGAGATAAAAGAGCACTCAGCACAATAAAGGGATATAGCAAACCACCGCATGTGTAGTGCATAGCTACAATTACTTCCACAATTTCAGTAGCATCCATCCTAACCAGGTAAAATGATTGCAACTATCTTATGAAAAGGGAGTTGTGTAATGTTAGGAACATGGAAAGGTGTAAGTTTTGCTAGTGAACAGCTTGAGAACTCCAGGGGAGGGGGTTGTGACAATCATTGACAGTATGCATATGGAAGACAAATCGCATGCTTAGCATTTAAGTATCAAGCTACATTAACCTCATTGAAGAAATGAAGAACAATGATGAAAGTGCATGTGTTTTACCATGACCAAGGAGATGTGCTAAATAATCTTCTGGCTTTTTCATGTACTCCTTGTGCAAGCAAGGAAGTGTCCATGACAAGAAAAGGCTATGCACATCTCTAACAGCCTCTAACTTGTATAGCTTCCCTGACTTCCAAAATGGCATGTCAGTCTTTGGAGTCATATCCAACAGAGGACCAGCTTTAACCTTGCTAAATAGTTCCATGGTCCAGCCTTCTAGAATGTCAAGGGGTTCTGAAACAAGTGTATCATAAAAGCTAAATAGTTAAAGAGCAAGAGCACAAACTCATGGATATGATTTACAATCAGAATAAGATCGAGGCTCACCTCCTCCAATTATAACCAGCTTCATCGCTCCTCCGTGGTAGTTTCTCATGTACATCTGTAAAATCTCTTCTCTTAGATTGATTCCACTGCCCATCGCGTCAACTAAGCTTTTCTTGTTGCCTATTGGATAATATCAGTCCAAATGCAGTTCAACGAATAGCACAACATGAGAGTGTTAAACTGATTTCGTTCAAAAATATGTCTAGCTGATGAACATACCCCAGGTAAATCTGTTCAAAGGGTGCCCTTGAGAACAGGTATGGGACTGAAGTTGGGAAAGGCGGCAGCTATCACTTTGCAGAACTTGATTAAATTCTGATGCAATATAATCGTACAGGCAAATATACAATGTTATTCGAAGAGCCAAGAAAATAGCAGAGGCTAGCCAGAACAAGATAACCACAGACCTGAGTCCACTGCTAATATCTCACGGTCCATTGCTTCCGCCTTAACAAGAGGTGATACAAAGAACTGAGAAAATCTAAGGATGGAATCAGAACCAAATATAAGTTTCAGACTGTAATACAGAATTCATCTACGAAGAAAACAATAGAATGAAGAACAGTTAATGGATTAGAGCTACCTGTCCAAGGCTCCCTTTAGATACTCCCGTTTGACCTCAAAATGGTAGCATGTGTACTCAGTTTCAGTGAAAGCATTGGACGCACCACCATGTTTGGACAGGTAGCTGTCATACTACATAAGAAAAGTCATCAACTCAAATCAGGGACGGAGGCAGTAGGATGACCAAATAAAATACATAAGTGCAACAACACTTTGCAAGGACATCGTAGCTATCATTCTACTGTAAGACCACCATGGTGGATAAGGGTATGTGATTGTTCAAGCTCTGGCACGCATTTGCAGTACTACTGCTATGAGTAATAACTAATGAGTACTAGCGCTTCAAAATAAACTCATTGTCATTTCCAAATAAGCCTAACGTGCTAGGTTTCATGTTCTATTAAATAAGCCTTACACCTTCATACTGTTTCTGAGGTGTATTTTAACTGTACGCAAAGATAACCCCTATATATATGTAACATCTATCTCTCAATTAATCAATCTACTATTTCCACGCAATCTCCATTGCTTTCAAGACTGAATACTCAAAAAGGAACAGATTGAAGTACCTTCCTGCTAGTGCTTTGGCAACTTGCGCAAGGATTATTTGGTCATAATAAGTCAATGATGCATATGGAGATGCCATGGAGAGAATGCAGACCTTTTGACTTAACTTTCGCCAAAAGCGACACCCAAAGGGTGAGCTTCTGGCAGTTAGCTTAACATCCCAGCAAAATTGAAAACTATACAGAAGACGGAGTACAATATGAAGTCCAACACAAAATTCTCTAATGGACAGAAAGGAAGGATGAATCTTGTTTTGGCTGTTATCTTTTGAAATCTTAGGATCAAGATGCGCTAAAAAAATTTTTGATCATGTCCACAGCATACTGCTATAACACAAAAAAAATTGTCACTCACAATATTTTATCTTAGTATCAAGATATGTTAGGCAAATCAATACAATGGCTGTTCTATCTCGTGCTATATAAGACATCTTCTGTGGTCATGTCTGCCAGTGCATTTCAGACAAACATAGTTTGAGCAATCAAAAAAATAACTTTGTGTTGATAAAACCAGCAGAGTATGTTGTTCTCACTATATCACCTCTATACACTATCAAAATACTTTGACATACTCCACAGCGGAACATGTGATGGAAACAAAAATGAAAGAACTGACAGTCTAAACCCATAATATTTTATCAGTACAGCCAATCTAAGATGTTGCCAAACATAAAAATAAAAGGAAGGGGCAAGAGAATGCACGATGTACAAACCTCATTTTCATCTGGAAATTCGGAACTCCCCATAAAAAGCATGTGCTCTGCAAAATGATAGCACTCTTTCAGATCAGCAACTGAGAAAGTTCATTAAAATTCAGATTTAATAACTGATGATGTCTGATCAAATCCACCTTTCATTTAACTAACAGAAGAGAGAAAGCTTTCAATTGCATGAGCAGGCAATGTAAGGTAGATACAATAGGACAGAGAAAGATCATATACCTAGAAAATGTGCTAAGCCCTGTGCCTTCGGGGGGTCAGCGAAACTTCCAATTCCAACACACATTGCAGCAGCAGCCTGAAACACAATGTGTCATTTTGTACGAATGGCGGAAACGTTTAGCAACTTCTACAATGGCGCAGAACTCCCAACAAGGAACTTCTTCCTCATCAAACCATGAAAATTAAATTGCCCTAAAACTGAGTAATGCCTCTCACACCATAGCCCCACATCAAGTCATGATGAATTTACACCATATGTTAAACTCATGTTACTGAGCACTTCGTTCATTACAGAACTGCATCACCTCGATCTCAACAAATTACTCTTGACAGCTAAAGAGCACCAACCAACTAAACTGATATCAGGTCCGAACAAAAAAACACTCCAAAACTTGAATAAAAGATGAAGTGCTCATTACAATGGTTATGATCCACTAAATCAAACAAGATCCTAGAGTTCGATAGTAACATTATATGACATTCACCGCAGATTTTAAGTTAACAAAGTAATGGTTGAACAAGAGAAAATCCATCACTACCTTCTTAACGATTGGATCGGCGCCACCCTTCTCCTTCCTCCTCTTCGGCTCGCTCCCACCCTCTTCCTCATCCTCCTCATCCTCTCCATCGTCGTCATCACCCTCCTCGTCACTGTACTCTTCGTCGTCTTCATCGCTCTCCTCGTCGTCCTCACCCTCTTCCTCCTGCATCTCCTCGTCTTCGTGAGCCTTGGACGCCTGAGACAGGTAACCGTCGGCGTAGATCTCAGGGTCGTGTACGAGGAGGGCGCAGAGGCCGTTGGCGAGGCGGAGGAGGCGGTAGGAGCGCTGGTCGTTGGGTGACTTGATCACCAGCTCGTCGTCGCGCGACACCGCCGCCGCCATCTCACCCTCGCGGCCTCGCCTCCGCCGCCGCCTCCAGGAGATACCGGGAGAGGCGGTAGAGAGAGATGCGGCGACAGTGCGACACTAGCAACGGGCTGCCTCAGCTTCGCTTTTGTAACTTTTCTTTTGGTGTGGGATTAAATTAGGGTTTATGCTTTTCTTACATGCCGATTTTGTGCAAACAGGTGCCTAGGCTTATTCGGTTTAACATTTGCATAAATTTTTTTGTGGGCATTTGCATACGTTTTTTTATCAGGATATAAAGTACATGTTATTAGAAACATGCTCCACGTCATTAAACATAGCATTTGCTAATACACATCCGCTCTAACCACCATCATACGGACCAACAGCGCAGGGTCGAAGAAGCCACCGTACGTGAAGCGGAGTTCATAGGAAAGAACGATACAATTCCCAATCTTGCACAACTCAGAGCATTTTCAGCAGATTCAATACATTTTTCCTCCTTCACCAATAACATTTTTTTGACTAGTGCTGTAACAGATTACCAAAACACCTCATACCCATGAATAGGGTAGAGGGATGAATCCCCTTCATTTCGGTGAGAGGTAGGTGTGTTTGGTGATCACCAAAATCTTTTTGAATGGAAGTCGGATTGGTAATCTGCTGGAGATGCTCTTATAACCGTATAAACAAAACAAAAAAGTGTAGTATAACCATAGAAACAAAACTAAAAGGTGTAATCTCCGATAGGAAGAAGTCCATTTATTAGCTATCCAACTATCGCCTCAGTTTGAATTCGACCGTCGAACCGCAAAATTAGGAATTATTAGCCACCCAACTATCAAAATCGTCTATATTTGGCCATTTGATGGTTTTGATGGGTGATTTTACTAATGTGTGGCTGACACATAGCAGTGGGCCCCACGTCAGCTCTTTTTCTATGCTCTCTCCTCTTTCTCCCTTCCCCCTCTCTCTCCCCCTGCGCGCCGCCGCCGCTAGAGGTCGGGGGTCGTGCCCCCTATGCACTACCCCCACTGCTTCGGCGCACCGGGATGTCATCGCGGCCTCGCCCCGCATCGCACCTCCCGCCCCTCGGCGGTCACGTTTCCGAGGTGGCGGCGAGGAGCGTGGCCGTTGCCGGCGGCAAGGAGCCCAAGATCCCGCGCGCGGAGGTGGCAGGATCTTCTCCGACTGCGGAAGCAACAGGCGTCATCAGTGACGGCGGCAACGGCGATCGCGTCGTCGGAGCCAAGGCTGTTGCGCCGGCTCCGCCACCACGCACCCAAGCCACTGGAGCCGTCTCTAGGCCTACCACTCCTACGCAAGGCGCCAGGGCGAGCAGCTTGCGGCGGCAGAGAGCAAGGCGGCCGGCGAAGATTTGAGCGAGAAAGAGAGAGAGGAGAGAGTGGTGGGCCCGTGGCGTCCACATCACCAAAACCACCCAGCAAAACAACTCAATGGCCAAATATGAACGGTTTTGATAGTTGGATGATCTTAACGTCTACATCACCAAAACCACCCAACAAAACAGCTCGATAGCGGCCAAATATGAACGGTTTCGATAGTTGGATGGTCAATGATTCATAATTTTAGGATTCGATGGTCTAAACCAAACTGAGGTGACAGGTAGATGATCCTCTCCAACATGACCATCAAATTTTTGCTCTTTAGTCGCGGATGTTGACACCCGCTTGAAGTTCCTCAAAGCGACAACACTTCATCAATCAGAGTATACATGGATTAAACTAGCTTTGGCAGCACAAGAATACATGCATGAGAATCCATGGAGCTCAAGTCAACATGGCTAAAAAAGTTAAAACAACACAGTATCATCAGAGAACTCCACTCCAAACGCCCTGATTACCAAAACGGCACACAGGAACTGAATCAAAACAAACAGACGTGAAGAGTCCAGGATCATGTCTACAACACAGATTGATCTGCCCGTGCGATTACGAACACTTTCAACTAAACGAATGAATTGAATAAAAAAATAAGCTTACAGAACAGAAAGCACCGCAAGGATGTCAGGCTATGAACAAAGGGATCTAAATGAAACTGCGGATTCTGATGGGTGGGCCTCGTTAGAAGGTGCTGCTGCTTTCACTTGCAGAGATCGAGCTGCTCTCTGACTTCACAACCAGAGGCCCCTTTCCAATGTCCAAACCCTGCAGCCGTCCAAGAGAGTCTTGCTGCATTATGTCTGGGAGAGTGTGTGGGTGGGACAGCATCTGGTGGTTTGGCACATTGGGATGAGGTGGGTGGAACGGTGGTGCCAACTGGGCGCTACCTGGGTGTGAGGCTGTATTTTGCTGGGAAAGCAGGAAGAAGGAAGAGTTGTATGGAACATGTTGAAATCTCATGTTATATGTCTCACTGGTATTGGTCGTCTCACCAGTAGCAAGCTTAAGCCTCTCCAGCTCCTGCTTCAGTGCATCATTCAGAGCTGCAAAATACATCAGATTGTCTGTTTAGAATGTACAAGTAGAACACATAACTTCTCATAATGCAAATTCAAGTCATTAATTGTTCTACGTTGGAAAAATATAGTTAGCACCATATTCTACATTGTAAGTCACTCTAGCTCATCGCACAATATATAAGTTGCAGTAAATTGACACATGTATAGAAAAACTAGAAAATTACAGACATCAAATAGCAATTAGGTGAAGGGTATCGTGTCAAAAGACACTTGACTTCAAAATATTGTGGCACTTGACCATTTAGAATGATTTGAAATGGAAAAAGAAGTATATCTTGAGTTAGGAAAAGGAATGACGACTGAGAAAAATATAATTACTCTTTGATTGTCAAAAATATATTGCACTACCATATCATTGTTTCATGTTACAGGAAAACAAAAATATTGAAAGAGGCAAATAGACAAATAAATTATATTATCTTCAATAACGGGGGCAATGCTCACCATCACGCAGTTGAGCCTGTTGCTCCATGGCCTGCAACCTTATCTTGAGCTCTGCATTTTCTGCAGAAAGTCCAGTTGTGTCTCTCTGCAAGAGATTGAAGGCAACATATAAAGGTCATCCAGCAATTCAATAGAACAGTATAAACAAACCAGCAACTATACAATACTTCAACAGCCAACCAAATAAAATATATCAATAACTAGATGCTGACAGTCAAAGTTGACAATCAACATAAATTAAACCCACATACAGATCATCAACATATAATTCTTCAAATTTTTCACAACACTAGAATTTGATATCTAATGGAAGGGATGCTTAGACTGATCACAGCATGTGCACTGTCCTAGACTCCTAGTCCATACAGCTGCACAAGTTGTCAGAAGATCACAAGAAAACCATTGAGCTAGATGCAAAAGAGCTGCAATTTAATTGATGCTCAAGGGATAGATCCATTTTTGTTAAAATGATTGCAAAGCGAAATAATCATTTTGCTCCTAAAAGATGCCACTTTCAGAAATAGCATGAACTTAAACTTGACCTGATATCCATGAGGTAACAGATAGATGTACCTGAAATAGTGTGAGCTGTGCTGAAAGGGTGGTGGCTTCAGTCTGAAGAGTTTGAACCTTTCGCTCAAGTTCTGTTATATAACGAGCCTTTCTTTCTTTTGATCTAGCTGCTGATTGTCTGTTAGCTAGAATTCTGCATGAAAATGAATAAAAAAAACATTACTGTAGACTTCAATGAATTGGAAGAAATGATTACAGGAACAGAACACAAAATCATGCATGGATCATTAGACACAAACTGACTATAATTCATTTATGCCTTCAATTCCTCTTTTCCGATATTAATTTAGAGTAATAATGGATCAGAACCCGTGCAGATGGATCATACTGCAAACAGCCAGCACATTCTACATTTCCACTTACTTTTCAAGCAAAAGCAGGAGCTTCATTGAAAAAGATGATACAGGTTGAACAATTCAATCCATGAAAATCCAATTGTTTTATATCTGACTAAACTGAACTATGGGTGCAACATACATCCACAGCATATTTAGGAGTGTCATTTTTATTACCTTTGCAAATCAAACAATTGGAATGTCTGGGAAGTACAAAGATGAAAACCGGTAATGATGCCGTATAATTTTGAAGCATTAAGAATTTAACTGTAAACAGTGGATACAAGTTATCAACTGCACAGTTTAGATAATATTATTTATTATTAGGGAAATCCCTGCCATTGGTAACATGATTACAGCATGTGATTCTTAGAGATGAAAAATCCAACTACTTATAACATTATTTGCGATTCGCTACTAAAACTTCTAGCAATGACAATTAATAATTGTTCAGAGTTTCAAACATAGATAAAATAGACAAGCAAGATTAGAGCCTGGATAATTTTTCTGATTTGAATGGGTAGCTTTCAATGGTCGTGCACTCCTGCCTTTCAATATCAATATAGCCAGATAGTTCTAATAACCTGCAATGACACTTTAGTTGAATCTGCTTCACTTTCTCTTAGTCTCACCCTCACCCAACAAGCTGGCATTTATCTATCATCCTTCACAAGTGACGAAACTAAGCAATATAATCCTTGAAACCAGCAATCCAGCCAGCACTTCAGCAGTAAATCCTCAAATTACAACCGGGAAATATAACCTAGGTAAGAAATTAAGTGAACTCTGGTCACCTTTTTTTTTTGCCCACCCCCTTTTCCCAATCATCATGAAAGGATCAACCCCCCAACACCCAGCAAAAGGCATAGAAAAAGCACAAGCATCACCCTTGGAGAAACAAACATCTATCCATAATCCCACCAACCGAACGCTAAAGCACTACCACTAGTACCTTAACTCCCAACCCCCAACCAACCAACAAATGCCATCAATCCATACACAGTGCCCACAGAGGATAAAAGAAGGCGCAGATGCGCATCTTTCCTTCAACCACCAGGCATTTCCATCAAAAGCATGCACGCATGATTGTCCTCAACGCCTGAGCCAATTACTCGCCACCTCGGAGAAACGAAAGAATTGATCCAGTATACGACCATTTCTCTACCGACAATCACTGGACTAAGCCGATCGCTCGGCGACTGAGACCAGGCCTGAGTAGCAATGCCGAGCACGGTAAACGGTAACTAAGGAGATGGACGGGTAGGGATGGGGAGAGATCGAGGAGGCTGCACCTCTTGGCGCGCTTGGGGTCAATGGCGGCGAGCTCGGCCAGCTGCTCGGGGCTCATGGCCTTCTTGGCCTCCATGACCTCGGCCAGCGACGCCGCGGCGTCCTTCCCCGCTCCGCCGCCGACGCCGGGCGAGAAGAAGAGGCCCGAGCCGTCGACGGAGCTGCTGTGGCGGTGCTTGGGCCGCGGCGGCGAGGAGGTCTCGGCGGCGCGGTCGCGGTCGCGGTCGCGGTCGGAGGGCCCGGAGGAGGAGATCTTCTCGATGTCCATGAAGGTGGAGAAGAGGTCGTCCTCGGAGCCGATCTCGTCGAAGCCGTCGCCGTCGGGGCCGGCGCCGCCGCCGAGGCCGAGGTCGTCCGGGAGGCGGAAGGCGACCTCAGATCTGGCCCGGCGGTGGTACGCCCCGCGCGCGGCCGCGGGCGCTGGCGCCGGCGGGGGCGGGAAGGCCCGCCCCGGCGGATCGGCGGGCTCCGGGTGCTGCTGCATTGCGAGGCCGGCACCGCTCCCCCCCGCCTCCCTCGCTGCCCGCTCTCCCCGGCTTGTCCGCGCGAGCGCGCGCGCGGGGTGTCCGGGGCCCGGAGGCTGGAGGAGGAAGGGTGGATAGACAGGCACGCAGGCTGCCGCTGCCGTGTTTCGTGGTGGGGTGGGGGCAGTGGAGTGGAGTGGGATCTGGAGGGAGAGGGCTAGAGCCTAGTAGGAGGCTATTACCGTAGCAGCATGTGAGCGCCCACGGGGACGAGCGAAACAAGTCGCCCTCTTTCGGTGCGGCAGCGGGTCGGGTCGGGGCCGCGCGGCGCGCTGCTGCGCGCCACGGCGCCAAACCAGTGCTGGATGGAGGAACTGCAGCGTGCACACACTAGCGAATGATCTCTCTCTTTGTATTGCCCACCAGGCCAGGATCCCCGAAGATTCAGCGTGTGTTTGGTTGGAGTCAAAGCGTGATAGGACATGATCATCTTTCTTTTTAGGATTTAGGGATGGCATGATCCACTCGTAATTTGGTTGGAGGGACGGAATGATCAAGTTTATTATTTGGGCGAGAGATGAAAAGTATGCAGTTTCTTCGTGTAAATTGTGAGCTTCAGTTGTAATCCACTTAAAACTGCGAGGGTAAATTGTAAGTGGCTCAAAGAGGACGGCTATGGTGGCCGCCCGTCCTCCTCGGCGCTCGCCGTTCAAGCTCGCCCCGCTGCGTCTCTCCGCCTCGTCCCATCTCCGTGCACGCCTGCCTCGCCCTATTCCTGTTGCTGCCCTGATATGCTTCGCCTCGCCGTCTCCCTTCCCCACGCTACTAGGATCCACCCACCTCATCCCATGCCACTCGCCTCATCTTGTGTCGCCATCCATCCCCCGTTTCGGAGGAGCATTCTCCTCTTGATGTCGTCCCATCCTACCTGACTTCGAACCAAACACATATGTAAAGCGGGATGACCCTATCCTGTCCCCTCCCATCCTCCCACCCAAACACACCATCAAGCTCACCACGACCCTCTTTTAATACATGTGGAGACGAAACCCACAATTGCTAGTTGTAGTTGCTGTCGCCGCCTCTTTCTCCTCCACCTGAAACCCTGGAGTTAGCATGGCAGCATAGGCTTTGCAGTTATGGAGAGGTGTGGAAAAGAGTAAGTTGGTCTAGCAGTGTCCAGGAGCTATTACTAAAGTGGTGGTATTTTTCTCAAAGACATGGACAACTACCGATATATATTTATAAGAATGAGATATTACGTTGCACAAAATACATGAGGTTTTCTTTGACCTAGTTGACCAGTATAAAGAGGTGGTGGGCGTCGTTGACTACCAGCAGTGGAAGAGGAGATAGCAACATCAGTGAGACACTGCCAATTGACATGATAGTGCCACATTGTGTAGAGGTAGGTATGAAAATACCAATGTTGAGAAAGAAAATGGCAGGCATTTAGTTTGGTGTGATGACCCTCTATCATCAGTATTAGCCTCATTAATCTTATAAAAAAGTGATGCCATGGAACACCTGATGATTTTTTCCCCCTAGGAAACAAGTTATTGACAGTGAGCGATGGAACGAGAACGGTGACACCAATAGGACAGCAGCAACTGCGATGGCCACCACCTTGTCCGAGGGCGGGTGTGGAGGCTATCAATATTTAGAAGAAGATCGGAGCAACCATATTAATCTGATTAATCTTATCAAGAGCAACAATATCATCAAACAACGAGATTTTTCAACATTGTTTGTAGACGAAAAAGTCATAGACCGAGAGAATTCATCCTTGTCAAACTGCAAACTTGGGATACAAGAATACAATGGTCCTGTTTGGTATAGTGGTGGGGAACGCTTCTCAAATAAGCTGCACAAAAATAGAAAAAACGCTTCCCTGGGAGGATCCAGCTTCTGTGTTTTAGTATAAACGGGAGCGGTAGGGAGAAGCACGGCTAGAAGAGACTGTAAAAAAGTGCGTCGTTTGGCTACTAGTTTCAACTTATTTTGATCATAAGCACCAAACATGACCAATAGCAAAGTATTTGATAAGAATCATTAATTTTTTTATCGCTATCATTTATGAGAGGGGCGACAATCATGTCGTGTATAGAAATCAAAAGGAAAGGCTAAAATTAAGACCCAACATATATGGTTAAAAGGGAAAAGCTCTGTGTTGATCCCACCAGCACAAGAAGTGAGCTTTATGGTGTAGACACCATCAAACGAAAAACAGTAGCTGTAGGGAATAACAATGGTAAATTAAGTTAAGGTAAAAGTAAGCTAGGTAAAATCGACATACTCAAAGTGTCCTACATCAGAAATTAGAGAAGTTAGTTTTGTGACCGAGCCATCAAAACAATGGGGTGGAGGGCACACGCCCTGTGATGTTGGAAGCATGAATCATTCAAGGTAGATATTTATCGTGAGCCAGTGAAATAGTTAAAATTATGAAAAGGGGTTGAATGATTCAACGTATTGTATCAACTTGTTGATTTTGAAGGCCTAGTCATCCAAATTGAACAAGGTGCAGGCTCCCAACTTTACATACACCAACAAGGCGAGCATGATGCTTACATTTTTTCTCACAATAATTTATTCTATCAAGTAGAGTGTACAACAATCATGCTACAATTCATTAGTATTGCTTGAATAAACGAGAAAAGTATTACGAGATTTCGAGAGTACATTTATAAATCTCTGACCAATATTTAACATGAAAATCTGCAAATCGTCGATGCTGAAGTAAAATCACGTCTTATATTTAAAGACGGAGAGTATAGGGTCCTAGAAAGTGAGCAGGCTCTCAAAGCATCTCCAAGCGTGCCTAATAACACTTCCAATAATTAGAATTGGAAGCGAGATGAAAAAATGGTGCTCCAACTCTTGATTTTTCGCATTCCAATCCGACTCCATCCGAGTCCGGAAAAATGGCGGAGGAAAAAAAAAGTCGCAAGTCTATTCACGTAGGGGAGAAACTAAGTGTTGACAGCAATTGCATCTTTTTGGATCATTTTTTTGAATTGGTTGGAAGGATATTTTTTCACCAATAGTTTTTTAAGATCCTAAAATAAATTTTTGGAATTTTATTTTTAAGGTACTTTTGGAGGTGCTGTTACTGTGAAGAGGACGCACTGCGCTTAGCTCGGAAAGAGAATCAGAGAAAAGTAGAAAACATTCCCCTCCGGAGCCTTGTGCCGGTTCGCAGAGTAACGCGCTCTTCTATCGGAAGGCAAGAAATCCGGTGGCACCCAAAAACTGCGTGCTCGACCATGCTCGCGCTACGCCACGCACATGAGGCGCGCCATGCACGGCGACACGTGCGAGTTGCGACGCCGTCCCCCTCCCACCCGTCGCCTCTATATCCACGGCCTCGCACCGCAAGAACGGTGCGGTGGCAGACAGCCCTGACCAAGACAGAGCAGAGGCGAGAGCAAGCTAGCAAAGCTTCGAGGTGACGAGAGGAGATGGGTCGCGTGGCCGTGATGGCGCCGCTGCTCTTCTCGCTGCTGCTCCTAGCGTCGCGGTGCGCGGCGGCGGCGGCGCCGCGCCACGACCGCGAGTGGGGGTGGGAGGAGGGGGAGGGGGAGTGGCGGCCGGAGAAGGAGAAGGAGCAGGAGGAGGGCGAGGGCAAGGGCAAGGGGAGGGGGCTGTTCGTGCTGGACCGGCTGGAGAAGGTGGTGGAGTCGGAGGGCGGGCAGGTGCGCGTGGTGCGCGGCCAGCCGTGGCCGCCGGCCTCATTCGCGTGCCGCGAGGGGCTCATGCACCTCGGCTTCATCACCATGGAGCCCAGGACGCTGTTCGTGCCGCAGTACCTCGGCTCCAACGTCATCCTCTTCGTGCGCCGAGGTATACATGAATCTCGCATGCGGTTATTCACGGCTTTTTTAGCAATTTGAGATTTTAATTCTCGCGGTTTAAACGTGTGTATGTGCACCGAAATGATCAAGAGCTGGATGTTGTGGTGAGCAGGGGAAGTGAAGGTTGGGTACATTTACAAGGACGAGCTGGTGGAGAGGAAGCTCAAGATGGGCGACGTGCTCCACATCGACGCCGGCTCCACCTTCTACATGGTCAACACCGGCAAGGGCCAGAGGCTGCAGATCATCTGCAGCATCGACGCCTCCGATAGCCTCGGCTTTGGACCTCCTTATCTGGTCTCTCTGTTTACTCTGCATCTATCACCATATATCTTCCTTTTTTCTAAGAAAACAAACATTTATCATCTTAAATTTCTTAGTTAGCACATCCGAATTTGAAGTGAACATGTATTGCAATCTCGGACTGATGATGAACCACGATCCAATGCAGTCCTTCTTCCTTGGCGGCGCTGGGCACCAGGCATCGGTGCTCGCCGGTTTCGAGCCGAAGACGCTTGCCATGGCCTTCAACGTGAGATGATCTGAACAATTTCGCACCGTGCAACATTTACGGCAATCTCCAAGTGATGTGTGCATAACTGTTTGCGTGTCTCTTGTGTACACACTAGGCCACCTACGACGAGTTGGCAAGAGTCATACTGGCACAAACCCGCGGCCCCATCGTGTACTACACCGCGGAGGAGCCTGAGAGCGGCGGCAAAGAAGAGCGTGTGCAGGGTAACGGGCTCGACAAGGGATCACGGCGCAGGGAGGCTGGCGCGTGGAGGCCGGGAGGCAGGGGAGAGGAGGACGACGAGGCCGGCGAAGATGCGCTGCCGACGTGGTCGTGGAGGAAGCTGGTGAACAGGTTCATCGGAGGGGCGGGCGGTGTCACCGCGGAGGCGAACAAGAAGGACAAGAAGAAGGGCAGCGCGCCGAAGCCGTACAACCTGTATGACAGCGAGCCCGGGTTCCGGAACACCTACGGCTGGACCATCGCCGTCGACAAGCACGACTACGAGCCCCTCAAGCACTCCGACATCGGCGTCTACCTCGTCAACCTAACCGCTGTAAGATCGGCCGGAAACGTTTCTTGCATGATCGAGAAGGGATTTGATCGCAGTAAGCTGACGCGTGCCTGCAGGGCTCGATGCTGGCGCCGCACGTGAACCCTCGGGCGACGGAGTACGGCGTGGTGCTAGGCGGGGAAGGCAAGATCCAGGTGGTGTTCCCGAACGGGTCGCTGGCGATGAGCGCGGTGGTGCGGGCCGGCGACGTGTTCTGGATCCCGCGCTTTTTCGCCTTCTGCCAGGTGGCGGCGCGGGGCGGGCCGTTCGAGTTCTTCGGGTTCACGACCTCGGCGCGGCGCAACCGGCCGCAGTTCCTGGTGGGCGCCACCTCGGTGCTCCGCGCGATGCTGGGGCCGGAGGTCGCCGCCGGCTTCGGCGCCCGGGAGAAGGAGTTCAGGGAGCTGGTGCTCGCGCAGGAGGAGGCCCTGATACTGCCGTCGTTCCCGGACACGGGGAAGAGGGAGAAGGAGAAGCACGGGAGGAAGGGGAAGGAGGAGGAGGAGCATGGGAAGGGGAAGGGGAGGAGGGAGGCGCCGCTGGTCATCGAGCAGGTGGCCAAGGAGTAAGCTGCTTGAGCCTTCTATCGAGCAGACGATCGATCGACGATCGATGCTCAACTCTGTTTCCTTCGCAGACAAGAGTCCTGAAGAAGCACGTGCGCCACGAGCGTTGCTAGAGTTAGACTCTGTTGTTGACCTCTGTCAGTGCTCGTGCTCTTTCGTGGCGCCGTCAATAAATAAGGTGCTTTGTGCGATTTACAGCTTTGAATCCGACTTGTGGGCATTTCTGTGCTTACTGAAGGTCGAGCAATGGAGGCATGCGGTTAAGTTTAAGCACTCCGACATCGGCGTAGCTCGGTTCTCGGTACCACTTGAACTTTTGGTCGATCTACTTACAAGTTGTGAACAAGAAAGTTATAAGCTCGTACGGTCATACCTTGCCGCGCCGGCCAGGTACCGAGAACCGAGCGACGCTGGTCGTAAATTCGATTGCCAATGCTTCGCTCGGTCAATCCGATCGAGCAGAAATAATTTACAGAAAATTGGTACATTCCTCGTGTTTTCCTCTCGAAAAATAATCTCCGAAATCCACGCACGCCAAATGCAAGCCGTCGGCTTGTATGTTCTTCCTCCTCGGGAGAGTCATGATGCATTTGCACGCAACTCGGAGCCTCGTTCCAAACTCCATCTTCAGTGACGGACACAGAGAGCAACGCCGGCTTCCAAATCCGGACGCCGGAAAGCCTCGCGGTCGCAGAGATGGTGTGATCCTGCGACCAGGCAGCGGTCACTGCGGAACGCCCAGCCGAACGGGCTCCTCCTCCTTTACCTTGCTCAGATACTTCCACGAGACCGCCACGCCGCGCTTCACGGCGGCGGCATACACGGCCATGGCGTCTGGCCACCGGCCCTGCCGGCTGAGCTCGCCCAGCAGCGCGTCGAACGCGTTCCGCCCCGGCACGAAGTCCCGCACGATCATGACCAGCACCAGCACCCGCAGCGCGTCGCGTGCCCTGCCCCGGTCGCACAGCGCGCGCACCACGTCCGTGTAGGCGCGCTTCCGCAGCGCGTACCCCCTGCGCACCATCTCCTCCAGCAGCGCCACGGCCGCGTCCACCTCGCCGCCGCGCGCCAGCGCCTGCGCCATCAGGCAATAGGTGTACGACACCGGCTCGTGCCCCGACGCCACCAGCTTCGCGAACACCTCCCTGGCGTCGCCCAGAGCCGAGGCGTCCGCCGCGCACCGCCGGCACAGGCCCCGCGCCAGCGTGTCCAGCGCGCGCCCGTCCGCCTCGAACCCGGCGCGCTCCATCAGCTTGTACGTCTGCCACGCCGCCGCGGTCTCGCCGGCGCGCAGCAGCGCGGTCAGCACGATGCCGAAGCTGATCTTGTCCGGCGGGCAGGCGCCCTCGCCGCCGCACATCTCCATGAGCAGCGCGAACGCCCTGAGCGGGTTCCCCTCCTTGCAGTGGCCGTTGAGGAGCGCGTTGTAGGTGAAGATGGTCGGCGAGAGGCCCATCCCGATGGCGTCGTGGAAGATGGCCGTGGCCTCCTCCGTCCGCCCGACCTTGCAGAAGCCGTCGAGCACGATGGTGAAGGTGTAGATGTCCGGCGTCTTGGGCGAGCCCTTGAGCTTGTTGAGCAGGTCGAGCGCCTCCTCGAGCCGGCCGACGTAGCAGAGCCCGCCGATGAGGCTGTTGTAGGTGCGGATGGTGGGCTCGCACCCAAGCGCGCTCATGGCGTCGAACACCTCCATGGCCTTGGTGACGCGGCCGCGCTTGCAGAGGCACCCCACCACGGCGGAGAACGTGGCGACGCTGGGCCGGAACCCGCGCACCACCATCTCGTCCAGCGCGAGCTTGGCCTCGTCGGGCGCGCCCTGGCGGCAGAGACACTGGACGGCGGTGGCGAAGGAGTGGGCGTCGGGGGCGACGGGCATGGCGCGGAACAGAGCGACGGCCGACGCGTGGTCGCCCGCCCGCGCCAGCGCCGAGAGGATGTCGTTGTAGTCGGAGACGGTGAGCGCCGCGTCGTCGCGCTGCAGGAGGTCGAGCACCTTCACCCGCTCCTCCACGGGAAGCTCCATGATCCGCTTCGCGCAGTCCCGGGCGCAGATACGCGGCCTCTTGCTCCTCCCGTCGCCGTCCACTCCGTCGGAGAGCGAATTGAGGACCTGCGGCGGTACCTGCTGCTCTCCGTGGAGGGTGCCGTTGCCGTTGTACTGCAGAGCGCGGAGGAGGTCGACGTCGTGGTCCCGGGCCAGCGCTTTGCAGTGGCACGCCAATGAGGAAGCCGCGGCGGGTCGAGGGAGTGCGCTGCCATGGTGGTGGGAGGACGGTATGGTGGAGATGCGATAGGAGGAAGGCGGCGCGCGAGGGGGGTCGGGCGCCGTGAGCTGGTGGGGCGGGGAGAGTGGAAAGGAGGAGTGCTGGTAGAGGGAAGCCATGGTGGATGATGGGCGTGTGCGAGAAGCGAGCCGAGCAGATGTGGTTGGGAATCGAGAGGACGAGGGAGACGCAAAGTTCTCGTGCGACGAGCCCCTGCCCCTCCCGTGCGGCGTGCCGTGCGTCTCGTCGGCTCGTCGCGTCCCGTTATGGGCTTCGAGATGTGCTTCTTTCAATTCCAGGCCAGGCCACGTTAGTTATGGGCTCAGTTATAAGGTGGGGGGAGAAATGTGTGTGTGGATTCCGGGATGATGGTCCTAGACAGCAAGTACATGGACTTGTTGGGCTGTAAGTGAGTTTGTTGCGCGTGTGTGTGTTTGGGGGTTTCGGCCTTCTTGCTGGTACAACAGGTTGGTCGGTTCGGTTAAGCTTACGATACGGCCCGTTTATAAAGATCAAAGATTTTGCATGGTTGCAAAACTGGTCCTTACGTGTGTCGATACAGTGACGAGTAAGTCCATGTATAAAGGTTTGAAACATGATTTTTACATCATTTTAAGGCACATGGAAGACAGTATTAAAGAGGAAAACCATACATACAAATATATGAAATGATCTTCTCGTCTTTTTATTATAATCATCTTGCTACGCAGTAAAGCTTGATCTACTCTACTCCAACAATAAGAATATATCGAGAACTCAAAGTTTGCATCATAAATATTTTTACATGGGTACAGAAGTAACTTGTGTGTACGCCGAAAGAAAATAAATAAATAAATTAGACTGCAGCCATAATTAGAACAACCTAAAGAAATTAAGTCCTTATAAACTAAATAGTAATCACTCACGATGCTACTAAACTTTCATCATACTTTCTTCATAACATAATAATGTGATGGGACATTCAAATAAAACAAACAATGTGTTACTGATTCATTTTATTACTTATCTAATAAATCTTAAGGTAATTACTAGCTTATAGAACCTTAGTCCCTTTGGTTTAGCTTTTTAGGTGCTGTGGCTTCAAAAAAAAAACTATCAAAGGGGACAACTTCCTCTTAGTACTTTCAAGAAAGCAGCTTTCATGTAGTTCATTTTTCACAGCAGTCAACTAGGTCCTATGGCCGGCTGTGGATTGGAGATTTTGTGAAATTTACCCACCTGCCACTGATTATGTTGTACCGGTTCGTTTCTTTTTTTCCTTCGTCTCCCACCGCGACATCCTCCCGTCCCCGCACGACAGCACGCCGAAGGCGGCGCTAGGGTGGCCTCTCCCCGCGGCTCCCCGGCAGCCCTTCCCCACGGATCCTAGGTGACCCCTCCCCGCGGCTCCTCGATGCCCCTCCCCACGGCTTCCCAACGACACCTTCCCGCCTGGCCGGCCGCCCCTCCCCACAGATCCCCAACGCCCCTCCCTGCTTGGCCGGCTGCCCTTTCCCGTGGGTCCCCGGCGGCCCCTCCCCGTGACTCCCCAGCAGCTTGCCGGCCCCTCTTCTCTTAAAGCGTCCCCACATAAGCAGAGACTAAATGTGATACAAATATCAGTCCCAGGAGGCTGATAACACATTTATTCAACAGATGGTTCAAGAACTGTACAACTCCCGAAGGAGTGGGCGCGAAAGCCACGCCAAAATAATAAGTAAAACAACAACGGTAACGATCCAAGCTACTGTTCAGATGAACCCTAGACAGCACTCGGGACTATGGGCCAGCGAAAGCATCCTGCAAAGAGCCAACACCACAGGCAACGTTGGGTGCGGAAGCGACCACCTACTCGATGTTCTCGGCAATGAAGTACGGATCTTCCTTTGAAGCAACAAAATAAGGGTGAGTACAAACGTACTCAACAAGTCCAACCCCATCCATAGAGGGGGATACAACAAGAATATGCAAAAGTCATAACAAGGATAAGGCTAAGGTTTATTTGCAATAAAGCTAGATTTTCAACACATACACGGGTTCATTTTCAAAAAGGGTTTTCACAAAGAATTTATTCAGTAACCGAATAATTGAGTGGGATTAATCCTACACAAAGGATCCAAATTGGACTCACGGCACAACTGTCGGACACTTCCAAAAATTCAACACACGCAATGAAAATCATCCATCTCCCAAAAGCTAGTTATGTGACCAAGATGTAACTCGTCTAATACCATGGACACGGCTATTCGAATAGGTTTTAACTCTGCAGAGGTGTACACTTTACCCACAAGTAGGGTACCGCAGCACGATCACCTTAGTGTCAGTGCGGATCCTATCAAAGCCATTACCCACCTTAGTTAAGACCTGACTAGCCAACACGGAAGCAACCAAGGGGTTAATGACCTACCAACGAGGTCTTAATCGGGACCTAAGTCACAAAGACTTACTCCTTCTCCATGATATTCCATTGCTCACCAGCTCTCCTTATGGCTAATAGACCAGCTAGTGGGATTTATGCTAAGCCTTTGCCGCATACAGAGGTCGAGTGGTTGCACGATTAATTGGGTTAGGCAAGATGACACATCAACTCGGTCCTTAATTAAGACAAGATGGATATCTCCCAACCTGCTCAACCACTAAGGTACGAGCCCAAATTGGCATTTCACACAAGAAACACCCATCCGTCTCATCATTACATCTTTTCTTATCTTTCACCAAAATCCCATTTATTTTCACCAAAACACTCACGCATTTATTCTTTGATAAAACACATTGTAGTCATAATTGAATTGTAATAAAAGTAACAAGGTTCTAAGCATCTAGCAATAATTATCATCCAATCAGAGCATATCATATTTAGAGATAATTCTAGGACATCAAGGAATAACCATAGCAATCAAGGGGTGGCTATCCAACCGGGTTTCAGCAGTAAAACAATATGCAATTTGTAAAACTGGCTAATAGGCTGTGTTTGAAAAACTAGAATAAATATGCATCAAAGGGTGAGATTGGACTTGCCGTCCTCAAAGCCTTCTGGGAGTTCCTGCTCGTGGTACGGGTCCTCGGGCTCCAGCTCACGACACTGGCCTTCAAGCTCCTCTTCGGGCTCCTCCTTGGTCACTTCACAATCTACGGCACACACGACCAAGCACATAATAAATAAAAGAAAATAAAGTTTTACCCGTTGAGCTCGAAGAGAGAGTGAACCAAAAAATAGAGGAAGGAAGAGTGTTTTCAGGGAATTGGTAGATGACTCAGCGGTAATATGTTTAAGAATGACGTGGTCGAATTTGGGGTTCATAGGAGGAAGTTTGGCATATAAAATGTCAGCGAGAAGGTGCTTAGGGCTAGTTTCAAAGGGTTCAGGGACCTTTTCATAAAGAACTTGAGAGAGGGAGGGGTTCTGGTGGAAAAAGGAAAAGAAAGGGGGGAGGGTCTCGGTGTAAATGGGGGAAGGGGAGGGGCAAAAGGCAAAACAACCTTCTTCTCAAATCAGAACAGGGGAGGGGGTGCCGAGCCTGGCGGTCGACCTGGCCGGCAGCAGCGCCGACGCCCCAAGGCGCGGCGGCGGCCGGGAAGTAGGGGGAAACGGAGAGGGGATCGAGGGGGTTCCATTCCCCTCCTCACCTTGGGCGGGAGCGGCGTGTAGAGGTGGAGCGGCGGTGGCTGGCGGGAGGTGGCTTGGTGGCTTCGGGCGGCGGCGTTTCGAGGGGAGAGGAAGGGAGGAAGATGACTGGGAGTTTGGTGGTGGAGTAGAGGGTGGAGGGAGCCCCTTTTATAGGCTGGAGGTGAGGGAGAGGGCGTGGCAATGG